>NC_061510.1:153098299-153141117 GCF_022539505.1 Lolium rigidum | reverse complement strand
GATTTTCTAACTTTTATTCTTTTCTTTTTTGTTTTAGCTTTTCTTTGTGATCACAAGGGATCAAGGGTAGGGTTTTAGTACATTGGTAAGGGTTGCAAGCACACATCATGGCAATGTCACACAAATGCACAAATACTATGCATAGAACTACATGCAAAAATAAAAGTTTTTGTTGGTTGATAAATTTGAACTTTGGAAACCACCATTCTCATTGATTGAAATTTGGGATGTCACAGTAAGCAATGGTGGTGATGATGATCACGGGGTGATTGCAGCGGAGGTAACTTGATGAAGTAGATGATAACTTGTATGACGCAACGAGATCTCTCGATTGGTCCCTATCGCCAATGCAACAGCTCTCAACCCTGCAAGATATTCGCAACTCCACACACTTGCGCACGTAGCCGCCGACCACGAAGCGGTAAGTTGCAACCGTCTAATTCCCAATGGAATAGCAGATCACACAAGACTTTTTCAGATCTACACAATATCAAGCAATATGGTGTAGGGAATTCAATAGTTTTGCAGAGCAAACAACTAAGAACTAGGGTTTATCTTAAACGTGGTCTAAAGCAGCTAAGGGGGGCATCCTGGGCACTTATATAGGCGTCCGGAACGACTTATGGTCGAAAAGATACAAGAATAACCGACCCAGAATAGATCTGGTCGAGACAGACTCGGACACGGCCGGTCTGGAGGCCGGTCGACCGGGCCTGGGACCGGGCTGGCCGGTTCAAACCGGGCCAGGGACCGGGTTGCAACCGGGCGGGGAAATTGTCGCGCAGTAACCCCTCCGGTTGGCATCAGCGTGGCGCCCGGTTGGCGCCGGGGTGGATCCGGCCTGCCGCCCGGTCGGACCGGGCCAGGGACTGGGCGCGCCGGCGTGGCAGCCGGTCTGACCGGGTGCTGGGCCGGCCTGGACTTCGTCTTCTCCTCTCGCGCATGCATCCCGCTCCTCCCTCGCGCGTCCATGAGATTTCTTCATGTCCAGCTTCTTGTCCAGCTCCACGTCCATCTTCACGTCCAACTGCTCTTCTCCTCCTCGTGCGATGCTTGTCACCTCTTCATACCTGATGATACATAAGTAATGGGACTTAGGTAGTATAAACTTCTGATCAATCAAAGTATCGTTTAGTAACAAGTTCACCTGTTGTTTAAGTAGCTTTGCACGAGCCCTTGTAATAGGTCCAATCCGAACTTCATTGGACTTGAGCTTCACAGCAGGTTCGTCTTCAGTTGGTAATGACGGAGGTGATAGTGAGGTAGGGATGTCCTCATCAAGCTTGATCTATTTCTCTCATGTTCTTCATAGTTCTTAGTGCCATATAAGCTGTCAAACATGATTATGGTCATATATGTAAGACCTATGTGGTGGATCTTTATTCTATGATATGATGTTATGAGATTTGACTCTCCTTTGTGTAAGATGTATTGACGGATGCATACTATGTATCATGTTCTTAAGTATTGGTTCTAATCCAACTTATATGCAAGAACGTGTGTGGGGTGATGTGTGTGTTAGATGGAATAGCATGGTTTTAGTGATTGGATAGTGACAACAAATTCATGATCTATTGTAGCTTTGCCTTTTCTTTTGCTATCTCACTAGGGATAAAGTGAATGCATGTGCTATGTTCGTCACGTGATAAAAGTGATGATCTTGTTTGTTCAAGGTAGCATATTTGATATTCAAATATTATGTCAAAATACTTATGCTATACTCTGTTAATTCTTAATACAAGATTGCATGAAGTTTTTCCTATCTTGTGGAGTATAAGAGAGATGTGTTGCATCATCTCTATGTTAGGACGTAATACCCATATGAATGCTATCTTACACATGTTAAGTTATATTCTTTATATCTCATTGATGAATTGCTATTGTCCACTACCACTTAGAAGAGAGAATAGTCAAGTGAACCCATAAATCCCTGTCCAATTTTAATCATAAGAAATACCTTTCCATTGCATCTATCTTACTTTTTATTTGCATCACTATTTTAATCTGAAAATAGAAAAATACTTATCTATCTTATTTGCCCTCAAAACTCCAAAACAAACAAAACTTTACCGCTTTTACTTAGTTTACTTAACTTGTTTATTTTACTTTACTCTAGTTACTACTTTATTTTACTTTTACTTACACGAAACCTTGTGCTTGAAAACCACACGGTGGAGTTGGGGACACAAGGCTTTATTTTATTTTGCAGAATTGCTAGAAAAAGAGAGGGAGAGATAACTCTTTACTCCATTCCTCAAGAGTTCGATATAACCCTTGAGTCATCCTTGTGGAGGAAATATTCTGCTGACATAATACTCTGCACTTGGAGTCCCAACGTCATCACCGACCAGGTCATCCTGAACACAGTTATCAAGTCCACATAAAGCTGCATCCTTTCATAAAAAATAGGGCCAAGGTTCATTTGGTGTACATTCCTTTATCCCGTCTATTTTTTCTTCTCCAAAATATATGATATCTTCTTCTCATATGTACCATGTACAAAATTTAGGGCCCATTTGATCTAAAGGATTTGAAAAGCATATGAATATAAAAAACACATAAATAGTATCTCATGACATATGAAATCCTACATGAATAAAAATACAGAAATTAGTTGCAGACTCCGTTTGGTTGCACCACAGGAAAAACACGGGAAATTTCAGTACATATTATAGTTTTCATAGACACATAGATTTTTTTTAAGAGGTATAACCTGTTGCTAGGATTCCTATGGGATTGTAGTAGAAGAAAGCAATCCTTAAGAATTTTGAAGGATCCAGTCATTTGAATCAAATGACAACTATAGGAAAAAACCCTATGGGTAAGAACCCTACAAATTTCTTTTGGAATTTCTATGAACCAAACAGGCCCAAGGTGTTAACCTTGGTTCAAAAACATCAGAATCATGGATTTCTGCTTTCTCTAACTGCAGTTACAGGGTTTTTCTTGGTATAAGCAATCATAACTATAAATAATTTATTTTATCATTTTGGCTAATTAGTTTTGGAGGTGCATTTACATAATGGAATAACAAAATTAGACCATATATCCCGCAGCAGTGCCGGGGTACCATCTAGTTAATTAAGTACGCTTAACGTACAAAAAAGCAATCCAATCTTCCAAGATAATGCCGACCAAAGGACAAAGTCCCGCCCGTGCACGCCCATGTCGATTTCCCTGCATATCTTCCAAACAAAAAGGAAAATATAATCTTGGCCACCCCCTTGAGTTCTCAGCTACGTATGGCAAGCAAGTCCAGCGAGCACGCTGCCGATGCGAAGCATGCATATCTCTGCCTTAAAGCATGCAAAAATGCCATCCATCCATATCAATACATACTATCGTCCAGGAGTGCAAGCAAACCAATGCCACAAAAGAAATCCTTCCAAGCAACCTTTTCAATTACTCGATCGGTCCGGTCGTCATCTAATATCCACACGAGGGACCTTCCACAAGATTACCATGCGGCAAGCAATCAAGCAAAGAGCACGCACGACGTCCCTATAAATCCTCAGAGATCCCATTCCACTCACACCACGAGTAGCTGCCAAGGCAAGAAGTACAACCAAGCTAGCCAGCTAGTAGCACGAATCGAAGATAGGGAGCGGCGGCGACGACACGACGAGGCGGCCACTAGTAATGGCGGCACCGGCGCCGAGGAACGTGAGCGTGGCGGAGCGGGCGCTGCGCGGGGTGGCGGACCTGATCAAGCTTCTGCCGAGCGGCACGGTGTTCATGTTCCAGTTCCTCAGCCCGCTCGTCACCAACAACGGCCACTGCGCCGCCTACAACAAGGTCCTCAGCGGCGCGCTCGTGGCGCTCTGCGGCGGCTTCTGCGCCTTCTCCTCCTTCACCGACAGCTACGTTGGCTCCGACGGCAGGGTCTACTACGGTGTCGTCACGCGCCGCGGGATGCGCACTTTCTCCGTCGACCCGGACGCCAACGCCGGGAGGGACCTGTCCGGGTACCGCCTCCGCGCCGGCGACTTCGTGCACGCGGCGCTGTCGCTCTTGGTCTTCGCCACCCTCGCGCTGCTGGACAGGGACACGGTCTCGTGCCTCTACCCGGCCATGGAGGCCAGCGAGAGGACCATCATGGCCGTCATGCCGCCCGTCGTCGGCGGCGTCGCCAGCTACGCCTTCATGATGTTCCCCAACAACCGCCACGGCATCGGCTACCAGCCCACGCGCGCAACCGAGGACTTCGAGCACAAGCACTAGCTGATTCATGGCGTCGCATCAATCGATTATTACGTCCATCTTTCTGCAGTGTGCGAGTGTGGGTAGTTTGGAGTTTGGTCAATTAATTGGGTACGAAGACTCGAGTCAAAGTGTGGAGTCGTGCGTCTCCTTTCTGTTTGAGTGACGTGTCACCTTGTCCTGCTTATTTAATTTGTCCAAGTTTGCCTGCCGTGTGTGTGTCAAAGGGAGTCCATTCTATTGTCATGAGTAGCACATGTAATTCGGAAATTTATTTGGAGAATACCTCTGCTAAACAAAAGGGATAATTTCAGCGCAGTATTCACCTCTGAATTCGTTCTAAAACATCTACGTATATCGTAGTTGAAGTGAACCAATGATAAGGATATTCGATTTGGAACGTGACACCTGGATATGGTATGTCATAGCTGATATAAACGCGACAACCAATAATGAAGCCCGAGAGCCAACCAACAAAATTTCACTATATTGAAGGTGTTTATAAACGCCGTGAGTTCAGAAACTCAATTCGGCTCCCGGGTGCATATGATCCCTTTACCATAAAAACATATTTGCAAGTGTTAAAAAAAATTGACAAAAAAATTTACATGTACATCTCCATAATATATGTGTATTCGTCAAGTTTCACGAAAAAATGATATTTTTTGTAGTCTAAGCGAAAAAAAGAAAATTTATCTTGTGACAAGCATTTGTTTCAGCACCGAATTTTGTCTTTTTTACACACGCCACATGACATGTCGGTTTTTCATGGAACGACTTTGTGAGCGCGTAGCACATGAAGATGTACGTGCGAAATTTTTGTTTCAATTTTTTTGACATTTTAAAATATGTCTAACATGTATTTCAAAATAAAGGGAGCATACGCACTCATGTGCCAAAACATCACTCCCGTGAGTTATCTTATAATCTAATAAAGCCTAGCCGGCGACTTACACGAGATATTAGATAATATAACAAACTCCACCTTGAAACAAACTCCTTCTTATAGTATAATTTTAACAATCTCCACAACAACAAATAAAACACTTGTTGGCGCGAACAACCACTTGGGCTAAACAATTATACCTACTAAGATCGATCAAAGCTCGAACTTGGTAACGTGATTAGCTTTGTCATCATATAAACATGATTATCACGAGTACTTATCTTGCATACTTTCAGTTTACCTATATATTCATGTGTTTTGCCCTCTCATGGAATATTTTGATCTTAAGTAACATATATATCACTTTGCCTATCAAAAAACAAGTTAATGCAAGTATTATCTCCAGCGACGCGGCCTCGGTTCGCTCCATTGTTAGCCTTCTAATTTGGAGCACAACAATAGCATTTGAATATATATTGTACAGTAACTTATTAGGATTATTCGGTGGTTTCAAGTTAAATAATCCAATTTTCTACCAAACACTAGAGACCTAACATAACTTAGTTAGTACTCCATCCATCCCAAAATGTAAGGCGCCTAAGGATTAGTCAAAAGTCAACATTTTTTAAGTTTGACCGAGTTTTTTACTTAAAAATATAAAGATTTACAATACTGAACCAACATGCATAGATTCACCAGAAAGTATATTTTCTTAATATGTCCATTCGATATTGTATATGTAAATATATTTTTCTAAATATTTGGTCAAATTTTGTAAAGTTTGACTTTTGACCAATCCTTAGATGCCTTACAATTTGGGATAGAGGGAGTAGTTAATAATTTATTGAGATTGTTTTTTAACAACAACTCATTACATAGTTATTGTAGTACTCCCCTTTTGTTGGTTTATTAGTCTAGCGTATCACTAGCTTATCATTTTGACCAACTTAATATTAGGTATTTTTTTCTCAATTCATAGGACTTACGCATATCTCTAGGTTATTAATTTGGGCAACATAATATTAACGGTACAATATAAAATTATATTATTAGAGAAACTCAACTTTCTAAAGATATATATTTTATAATATATATTTTATATTATCTTAACTAAATTTACGATTTAGAAATACGCACAACATATGAACCGAGACATAGGTAGTATATCTTACTAAAAGGTATTAGTCATTAGAAACTTTAAATGTTTTACTTTTTATAATCTTTTTGCGCTATTTATATTACATAGGATCGTATTTCTAGATAGTCAATTTGAATTGCTAAACCAATCGTAACATGTCAACGACACCGAGGTGCACCCTATGTGGTGCTGCTGACTCTTGGAGACATTCGTTGCTCAACTGTGCAATAGCTAGAAGTGTTTGGTCTTTGGATGATGACGAGCTAGTGGAACATCTTTTCGAACCATCTGTACCCTCACTACAGGAAACACACAAGATGCTGACAGCTATTCTCAGTGCCGACGGCTAAATGCCAGGGCCGTCGGCACATGGCCCGTTCTGATCAGACCAGCATGCAAGCCGTCGACACAGCAACCGACGTCATAGTTTCGGCCGTCGGTACAGCCTCTCAGCCGTGATGACGAGGTAACAATGTCATGCCTATGCCGACAACAATTAATTTTCGAAAGCCGCCAGCATAGCTATTTTCCATTTTACCACATTAATTTTCGAAAAATCATAACTAAATTATTATAATTCAGAAAAATACAAATAATATATCAATTTTTTTTTAGAAAAATAAGATCTATTTTGGACAAATATCAAACTTGGAATATTGCAAATATCTCGAAAATGAGCTATCATGTGCGATGTTTCATGACTTTCATGCCGAACGACCAATGTTATGGCTAGAATCGTCGCATAATTTCTGATAATGTGTCCATATGGTGCACACATGTGCATCCTGGGATGGTGAACAATGTTGCAAAAGGAAGCTTTCATTTTCATCGCACCAAAAAGCTATTTTACATTTTCTGAGTCCCAAAAAAGGGTATTTTGTGAATCAGCCACCAAATGAAAGTTTCACAATGGTACCACTTCATTTTTCAAAACTACTAGACCACCTTACATACACAGTTTCCCAACCGGGGTATCTGAAACATTCTCGTCCATCCCTCGTGAAAAAGATAAATTTCGGCCAAATCAGTAGGAAGTCGGTCAGATTTGAACTACAGGTACATGATATAATGCTCATGATTTTTTTTGAAAAAATCATTTTTACATTCACAATATGCTATTTCATCAGATATCCATTGCAAGTTTAGCGAGGCTCATCCCTGCGCTAAGAATCTTCATGCCCGCCGTTTTGATCATAGTTTGAAACAGGCATAAGCAATTAAAAAAGATCAAAACAAAGAAAAACTTTTGCGTGGTGTCATATTATGTGACATATTTGAAAGGAAAAATATCAAACTTAGAATATTGCAAATATCTCAAAAAACCTTCTCATAAATGAGCTATCATGTTCGATGTTTCATGGCTTTCAGATCGAACGACCAATGGTATGGCTAGATTCGGTGGATAGTTTGTGATAATGTGCGCATATTATGCATACATGTGCATCTTGGGATGGTGAATAATATTGCAAGAGGAAGATTTCCTTTTCATCGCACCAAAAAGCTAATTTTCCATTTTCCTAGTCCCAAAAAATGGGGTGTTTTGTGAAGCAACCACCGAATGAAACTTTCACACTGGTACCACCCCATTTTAAAAAAAATAATAGACCACCTTAAATGCATAATTTCACAACTGGGGTATCTTAAACATTTTCTTCCACCCCTCGTGAAAAAGATAAATTCCTACCAAATAGGTAGGAAGTCAGTCAGATTTGAACTACACGTACATGATCTAATGCTCATGATTTTTTGGAAAAATCATTTTTATATTCAAAATATGATATAGATGTCATATTTGGATTTCTCTCATTTTTCTGATCGATTTAGACATATTATTTGTCAAATTCTGATTTACAGATTTAAAGATAATAATTATTCCATATTAAATAGAAAAGGACAAAAATAAAATCATTTTATTGTCATTTGAATTAATATTAATATTACTTATACATTGTAGTTTACATAAGTAATTGTTTGGAATTCAAAAAATAAAAAATGTGCGACATCAAGGAATAGGGGTTAATAGGATTGATATGGTAGTATTTTTTTTAAAGGACAACAATGTGTCATTTCTTTCACGGAAGCTCGTCCAAAGGGAATAGATAAATTAAGTGTGCTAGGGTTGAAGCAGTGTGAGGATGAGTGACTGACCAGCAAGTTTGACCACGAGTGCAATGTAATCTAATATTAAGTGTAGTTAGAGTTAAAATGGTCCACGTGAGAGATTTAAAAAGTTGAAAAAATATTTTTTTTAAAAAAAAATCGAGCCCGAATTGCCAAACGGCCGTTAGTTCTATGCCAACGGCAAAGCGGCTAGTCTGTGCCGACGATAAATGGGCATGTGCCGAGAATATATTGTGCCGATGGCGAGGTGCCGACGGCAACCATCAGCACAGGCCTATGCCGACAGCAATTCTAGCTGTGGACCATCGGCACCTTAACTGGTTCCGTAGTGCCTCTGCCAAACATTGGATCTTTGTGCTGATTGAATCGCTGACCCATGAAGTTTTTGTCAAGGTTTTTGTGACACTGGGCAATCTGGATGGCTCACAAAAAAGTGATACATGAGCAGATTTTTCAGAGTCCGCTGTCCACAAATCTATTCATTAGAAGCTATCTCGCGGATCTGAACACGATTGAGCAACCGCAGCGGTCAGCTGGTCCGAAGCCTCCTAGCAGAAGGTTCGGTACGTGGCTTTGCCCCACCTACTGATTTGTGCAAAACTAATGGTCGATGGTGCATTTTCTAGGACTGGGAACAGAGGTGCTGTGGGTATAGTCTGTCAAAACCGTGAGGGTCTGTACATGGGATGGGCGTGTGTTTTCCCGGGTGTTACTGATCCTGCCGTTTTGGCCTGCAGAGAAGCCCTATCTCTAGCTGCTGATCTCAATGAGAGAAAGATCAGCATAAGTTCAGACTGCAAAAACATCCTACATGACAGTCGGTTCATTCATGAAGGAAGAGAGCACTAGTGCGGCAATTGTGCGAGAAATCAATGAGTTTTGCTGGGAGCTTTGCATCTGTTCGGTTCATTCATGAAGGAAGAGAGCACATCGTAGAGGCTCATAATTTAGCTAAGGCTTGTACTTCTCTAGAACCGGGGCGCCATCTGTGACTGCTAGATCCCTCGAGTTTTGTACCGATTCCTGTATCTATCTTGAACATTATTGATCAATAAAATGGGAGCGGTTTATGTCAACAACAAAAAACCTAGTGGTGCCCCATGTATTGCTGTACGGTGTTGGGCTGACCTTTCCTATGGTACACCCTTTTCAATCTTTTGAGTATGTTTTAGGGATTTGTTTTCGTGGGTGAGTATGTTTTAGAGATATATATAGTTGTAATATTGTTGTGATGTATACTTAGTCTAATTTTATACTTCACACATCCTATTCCTCGTGCCATGTTCTCTAGTGTTCTATAGTCCTTCAGTCCCAAAATATAAGATTACCATTTATTTTGAGGTAGAACTTCGACTAACAATTTGCCCAATAAAATATGAGATAGGATTGGTTCATATTTGAAATATGTTTCCAACAATATATATTTTGGTGTCATATGACTTATACTTTATTTGTTAAATTATTGGTCAAAGTTTTAGCTCGAAAAAGCGGAGAGATTTTTTTTTTCAAACCATGCTGACAAATTGTATACCCATGTATTTACGACCAGTAAAAGAGACACTGCCAATCTAATATGCAGGTTACAGAAATTGGATTATCTATTAATCTATATACTACACATGGTCCCATTACACGCTGCTCGAAAGAAACGGCATGTCACTGATTTACTAATTTGAGCTGCTTCTGCTATAGTGACTTTGCTTGTAGTTTCAGGCCGCGCCAGCTCGTGAGTCGTGAGGTACGCTTCTACTCAACGCGCTCTCCCATCTCTCTCTCGTCCTGTGGCAGAAGTGATCGATCGGCCTACTTATATGAATATGGGGCGGTGGCCGGTGGTGAAGATTGAATTGGTGGTGATTGATAGGGACACAAGCAAATCCCGGGAAATGACGCATATGGCAGTGTGGCACTCAAGAGGGAAAGGACAATCGTCGAAGCAAATGTTGATGCAGAAGAAAGCGATAAGAGTGAGGGTGAGAAGAAGAAAATCAAGGACAAGGGTGAACCGGCATCTGCTGATGCAGACTAAGAAAGGAGAAGATTGAATCGTCTGATGGAGAAAAGGCCGGGTGGAAGCCAAAAGAAGGAGGAGAGCAGTATGTCCGTGTTGATTCTGAAAGTGAACCAACTGCAGATCGCGGTGAATTTGACAAAAGCTAGATGGAGGAGAAGGAAAGGAACAACCAAGATGCAGATGAGAAGAGATGCAAAGGTCAGAGAGTGTGTTTCAGCCGGAATGCTAACTTCTTAGTTTGCAGATGGCAAAGATGAAAAGGGCCTATTATCATCTCGTACGAATTGTTACACGTTTTGTTGTTTTGAATTGGAAATGGATGTTAACTAGTCTACTATCTATCTCACAGTAGTCGTAGAACTGCAAGTGCAAATTTGATAAAGATAAGACACCCACATGTCGAGAAGACAATCTTTTTTTTTTTGAACTGGAGAAGACAATCTGTTCATATGCGCTGCATGTTTTTGGGTATAATTACAGGTTCGCCTGGGATTTTCTACTGTATGGCTATTCCAGACAGGAATAACTAATCCTCTGCAAGAACAAAAATAAAAAATAGCCTAAAACTGCGGGGAACAACTCCTTCAATTGTTCCAATTTCAACTGCCCTCTTCCTTTTTTTCTCCTTAGGATTTCGAAGAACTGTTCTTGCGTGTAACCCTTCAATTCTTCCGCTGGGCTTCGGATTGGAGATCTAGTACATGAATTATCGACGTGTGGAGACTCTCTACTCTTTTAATATCACGTAGACGGCGTATATGATTCCTGGCAGGTATCCGAAAAATGACAGCAGGAGACAGATCCAGAACTCAAGCTGGGGCAGAAACAACACAAATAACGGATCAAATCAGATCAACCACGCGGAATGGTACATAATATTTGCAATGTCTGAATGAGAAAATGTATGGATGGTAATGGTAAAGATCTAGCGTCACAACGACGACCCTGCGACGATGTGGAGGCGCGCGTACGTACCTCGCAGCCGTACTTGATGAAGACGCCGAGGGGAGGGAGGATGATGGCGAGGATGATGTCGATGATGGTCGCCGTGCTGTCCGACATTGGCGGCCGGGCCCCCGCGTTCTCCGACATTGTTCTTGTCTGAAACTGCGCTGCGAGCGACGGGGTCGATCGATCGCTCACCGGCGAGCCCGGGGTTTCTTATGATTGTGTGGACGTGGGAAGGCCGGGATGCAATGCATACACGAACGTACGGGGAATAGCGCCTTGGCTTCACCAGAACGGGGACGCATGAAGAACCAAAATAAGGCTGTAATCTGCACGGGTGGCTTTTGTTACTTCGAAATAGAGGAGGAGTTCCTCACCAAAAAAAACAAAATAAATAAAGAAGGAGACAAGGAAACTGCAAGATCGCCAAACAATAACTAACCCATCTCCGGACCGTGGCTATATACTGTACACTGGCAAACATATGGTCCAGCCGATCTCGAAAAAGAATGCCTGTAAACTTTGACAAGGTTTACATAAAAAGAAGTCAAATAATACTTCCTCCATCCTTAAAATAATGTGACGGATTTATCTAAATTCAAATGTATCTATGCACTAAAGAATGTCTACATACGTCCAAAGTTAGACAAACTTACGACATTCTTTTATGTACAGAGGTAGTATTACATAAAGATATTATGTGAAAATGTATCACGACGTCTCTAATGACATTGATTTGGTATTTCAGATATTGAGAATTTTTTCTATAGATTTGGTCAAAGTCATATTGTTTGAATTTGTAAAAAAACTATATAGGCTTTCTTTTAAAAAATATAGGTAGTAAACATGTATACATGTTTTGTCTAGTATATAACCAAGTCTGTCATATACAATATCACTAAACTTGAAACTCTTCAACATATCTGTATTCGTGAGCTTAGCACTTTTTTCTGGCAACCACAACATCTAACAGCAATTTGAAACTTAGTGGAACTTCCATTTATCAGAAGCAATAAACGTGGATGACAATTGGATTAGATACAATTTATCATTTGATTTTCATAACTAGATTACAAGAAAATTATTATTATATTTGTCGACCCATATAGACGGCTTAATTGTTACAATAAAAAGTTGTCACTTCCATGTACATTTACTTATTCCGTTAGCAAAGATTTTTAACTAATTTATTAATAGTATGAACTGAAGAAACTTTCATGTTCTAAACACTTTTTCCTATGTTTTATTGTCCCTCTCCACCAATGGGTTTCACTACAAAGAGCCTACGACCCATAGTACTCATCACGATATATTCACTAAAACAACTCATAATAAATTTGGTAAAACAACTCACTACACTTGTTGAAATATACCAAGACACCAACCATAACAAGTTAATGAACTAATTGTAATAATTCAATATGATTACATCAACATGCATGGCTTGTACTTCTTGCAATGGTGTTGGTCTAAGAGCATGTCTAACAGGCCCCTTATAACCTGCCCACCCTGTAAAATTCCGGCGAGATACGGGGCAGGCGCGGTTTGGGCCGTCTAGCAGGCCCCGTATTCGGGCCGGCCCGTTTCAGCGGAATACGGGGCCCAGGAAATCGGCCACGCCGCCCCCTACTTATACTGGGCGCAGGTGCGAGTGAGGGGTTAGTCCCTCACTCGCAGCCCTAGCTCCGCCGTGCGCCGCCGCATCCTCCATCCTGCTCCGGCAAGCAATTCCTCGCTCCCCCGCGCCGCATTCCACCCCATCTCCGGCATGGACTCCCGCCGCCGCAGTACCGCCTCCCCGGCGAGCGGATCGAAGCGATCCCGCTTGCCGGACAATGTGGAGGATGCCTGGCGGCTGCAATGCAAGAGATCGGCCGCCGGGAGCCGCCGCGCGGCCTGCAAGTACGACGGCGGCCCGTTCGTCCCGGCGAAGCTGCGTGACTTCACGTGGGGCGGCCGCTGGTACGACGAGGACCCGCCGCTCAAGCCGATGAGCGGCCCCAAGTTCGAGGCGTGGCGCGCCGAGTGGGAGCGCCGCCGCCGGGTGGACGAGGCATGGAGGGCGACCATCGGGAGCACCAGCGGCGGAGGTGCTCCGCTCGCCGGCGAGGAGGAGGAGGAAGACGAGGACCAGGACCCCGCCTTCTTGAAGGCCATTGAAGAGTCCCTCAAGGACGCCGACGAGAGGAAGAGGGCGGAGGAGGAAGATAGGGCGGCGGCCATGTGAAGGAGGCGGAGGCGCGGGAGGCGGAGGCGGAGGCCGACGGCTACATCATCGACCTCTCCGACTAGAAGTCGCGATCCTTGATCTCGCATTTTGTATGTAGGTACGTCGATTCCTATGTATGATCGACGAACTATGAATGAACAAGTTTCCCGGGGTTTTAATTTACAAATATACGGGGTCAAATACGGGTTCTGCTAGACGGAGTGGTGCATCTACGACCATTTTTTTTATACGGGGCGAAAAAACGGCGAAATACGGGGCAGAAAAGTAAGGGGCCTGCTAGACATGCTCTAAGATGGTGAACCCAAGTCACATGAAGGGTGGTGATTACTTGATATAATTGTTGTCGCAGTGGTGAACCATTTGGCTCTGTGCTTATTGAGAGTGTTCCATCCTAATAAGGTTTTGTTTTGTTTCATTGTATCAAAGTGAATGGTGCTATCAACCATTAGTTTCAAACTATGAAGGGTCTTCGACATGGTGATCATATGTCTATGGTCTTGTTCAATATTGTTGCTCACATGCCAGCCATTCTCATTGAGCGAGCTAAGGAAGATGGTGGTACATGCAAAACATACATACGGTTTGTAGTTTATCATGTTGTTTCCTCTGTTATTGCAATGCTTATTATGCTTTCGTTTATGTTTTGACTGGTTTATGGGATGTTTTTGTAGACGCCTTCATTTTCCCCAAAACCCTCAATATATACATTCAGGGATTCTTTTATCACGACAGATGGAGCCGCATGGAGATAGATAATAAATTTGGCTGCACAGGAGCCACCAAAGAAGAATGGAGGGGGAATTACTGCTAGAATAACCTACGGAAGCATCACCCCATCTAGCATCGCCGTCTTTTTGATCTCCATTGACTTATACAACAATTACTCCATCATCTCCCCGATGTAACTTCTTGGAAAAAAAATTATATGTGATACAAAACATTATTTTGTATTATTTAGTATGATGTATTGTGTATCTCTACCTCATTTCAGGCAGTAATTTGTTCATGGTATTGGTGAAATAGTTTGATTTGTTGGAGATGCGTATTCCTGAAACTCTTTTGTGCTAACGTATAAGTACACACATACTTTAGAGGACTACATAAGAGTTCCACTATGCCATGTTGATTTGAGGAGGGAATGCGGTAGTAACAAAACCAAGGCCCAACTCTTTGATGAGTGTCAAAGCAATATTGGGGGACCTTGAGTCTTCATGAATAGGATGGACATATGTGTCTTAATATCTCTGGCTTTCTCATGTATGTGGCCTTTATATGATGTTGGGAGTGTAACTTATCATGTATATGGGTGCACCTAATTAACTAGCTTTATCTTATAGCTAATGCAGAGGTTAGGATTTTCCTTAATATTTTTTGATTGCTCATGTATGTGGAATGGAGATATAATCACCAAGTTCATTGTTTTTAATGCCTTGTCTTCCTAGGTAAGTTGTTTTGACACCAAGTATAGGTAGATTATGAGGTGCACTTACCATGTGCACAACTTCTGGGACTCCGTTGTTTAACATTTTTTTGCGCTTCACTTAAGACAACTGAGTCGTACAAAATATTCAACTGCCTAGAACACTTGCTCCCTTTGGTTACTACTGTCTCACACTTTCACACATTCTCTCTCGCTTGCTTTTATCTTTCCTCGTTTAAGTCTTGCTAATCAAATATTCTCACTTAATAGACACAATATTTGTTACGTTGTTTATTATTCAAGTACAAGAACGGTCGTATATTTAGGTTATTTGGCTTTAGAGAATAGATAGCTTACCTTGCGGTTCTCGTGGAAACAACACTCAATACTTTCAAAAAGTGCTACAACAATCTCTTTGCACTTGGGGGTTATAAAATGGCCAGCTAACTAGCCTTATCACACACCTGGTAGATGGTGGATTATCCATTCTCTAATATGCGCATGGCATTTTCATCTTGTTGAATCATGATATGAAGAAGCCAGTGAACATGAAGTCACTTCTTGTAATTTGTAAAACTTTCTAGTCTGGAGATTAACTTCCATAAAAGCGAACTTTTTTGCTTTGCTATAAAAGTTTCTAGTAAAGTAGGTTTGCTCTGTACCTCGGAATACCCGCTCACTATCGGAAACTTATGAATAAAGAGTGCAAGACATATTCTAGAAAAAGTTGTCATGTGGAGGAGCCAAAACCTGTCCTCACTTAATTATTAAACAACCATTTGGTGAGTAAGCATTTGTTTCGAATTTGAGATTCTCCACCGAGAGCCCTCCTTGAACTATCGACATGCAAATGATACTCCACTCCGTTAACTGATACTTCATTTCGTGCTTATCACTTTGGCCAAGAATCAGGATACGTAGTAGTCAAATATTTTAGAGCATCCCCACTCGTTGGCGCTCCCCACGCCCAAATCCGGACGAAACAACCGCCGGATTGGACGAAATTAAGTCGTGGGGAGTACCGTATTTCCAGCCGTCCACCCGGAGTTCGGCGGATAGAGTTTAAATTCAAACAAATCGCCGTCCCGCGCTACAAGTACGGCCAGTTGATCGGCAAAAGGAGCAAAAGGATCAGCCACAGATCGGCGATCGGAGGGAAATTACACGGAGACAGGCTCGTCGGCAGTCCCGGCCAGCACGGCGGTGTCCGACGGACCAGTTCCCTCACACGCGGCCGAAGCGGCTGCGGCGGGCGACGAGGAAGCAGCGGCAGTGGACGTCGAAGCAGCCGCAATCGACGAGGTAGATGGTGAGGTAGACGAGGTAGGAGCCGGCGGAGACGACGAAGGACTGGCCGGAGTGGCTCGGAGGATGTCGCTGCGGTGGCCCTGGTACCAATTCCTCGTCTCCTCGTCCATCAGCTCCATGTCGCCGCCGCCCATGAGGAACGCCAAGTCTGTGTTCCTCTTCTTCGCCGCCGCCGTCGTCTTCAGCAGGGCGATCCGGACGCCTTGGTTGGCGAGCATCTCCCGCCACCTGCCGTCGAACTTGTCGTTCCTCCCGTCGGCGTGCGACCTCAAGTCGGCCCAGCACTTGTCGATCGACGCCTGCATCCTGTCGGCGGGATTGTCCGTCCGTTTGAGCTCTTTCAGCTTCTTCTGTCCGAGTTCGGGCGCCCTTCCGCCGCGCAAGCCGCCGGAGCGTCGGGGTTGTACTCGCTCGGTCTTGCTCTTCGAGAGGGTCGTGCGAGTTTCCTTCCACTTCTCGCAATTCTCGAGGCGGGCGTAGACGTTGAGGAACTTGAACTGCAGGCCGGTGTCGTCCGTGTACATGTCCAAAGCTCGGCGCAGCTGGGGAAAAAAGAGCACGGCGATACGGGTCAGGTAACGACGATGTACCTCGGTGATGCAGGGTCGGCGGAGCATACCTTTTGCTCCAAGTCGTGGCCGCTGATCGGCCGTTTGTCGACCTCCTCCTGTATGCCGTGCCATTTGCTGCACGCCGTCTGCATGATCCCCCAATGGGTGGCCATTGCCTTCTCTCCCCGGTACACGTTCATGTTCATCTTGTTGAAGTAGGGATCGACGAGTTTGCGTTCCTCGTACGCCTGCTTCACTTGAAGCCAGTATGTGTCGAACGACTGATTGGCCCCGATTATGCCGTTCGTGGACACGGTCATCCAAGCTTCGGCGAGGCACTCCTCTTCCTTCGGCGTCCATTTGATACGCGGTTCGGCAGGCGGCGAGTCCTTCTTCCTCTTCTTCTTCCCCTTCGACAAGTTGGCGGATGCTTGAGTTGGCTCTTCTTCTTCCTCGTCTTCTTCTTCGACGGCTTGGCTTCCGTCGGCAACATCCTCCCGATGCCCGCTGCGCGCCGCCACGCGCTGCCGTCGCCCTCGTCTCCTCTTGCGTGAAGAACCCCGGCAGGCAGCGGCGGCGGCCATGAAGAACCCCGGGCTCGCAGCGGCGGCCATGGAGCCGGAGGTGATCATCTCGTGGATCTCCTCTTCGTTCGGCGCCGCCATCGCGCCGAACGGGAGCGGCCCTCGTCGCAGGGCCGGCGAGGTGTCCTCGAACAGGCCGCCGCCGCCGACGTCAAGCTCGGGCGGCGACGTCCGTGGACTCTGGACGGTTGGACGTGGGCGCCCTCTTGGAACACGGCAGTCGGCGACGGCGAGTACAGCGAAGGGGAGAAGGACGACGGGGAACTGGTTGTACCTTGCGTCGGCCATTGGCCGGGGAACATGCTGCCGCCGCCGCTAAAGGCCATGCTGATCAGCCTCGCTTGTTCGTCCTGGGCCGCCGCCGCCGCCCTCTTGGCGGCGGCTCTTTTCACCCTCTCCGCCCTGGCGCTTGTTTCCACCTCGCGCCGTTTCTCGTCCGCCGCCCACTCGGCGTTCGACATGCCCGGCGGCTTCGTCTTCTTCGCCCGCATCTTCCTCGCCGGCGCCTTCGGCGGCATTGTGGTGGACGAGAACACAAGGAGGAGAGTGGTGGTGGACGAGAAGACGCCGCCAGGAACTGGAGCTGGAAGACGAGGAGATTGGGGGATTTCGGCGGGAGAGAATGGGGATATGCAAGCAAAATTGGAGGGAATGGGGATATGCAAGCAAATTGGAGGGAAAATCGACATGATTTGGTTTTCCAGTCGCCGACTACGCGGGTCCACACGACGTTTCGCGCCAAAATCTTTCGTCCGGAGTCCCCGAGCACGCCCCGGGGGGCCGGGGATGGCGTGGGCTCGCCGGATGGATGAAGGGCCAAATCCGGACGAAAACGAGGAACCGGGGGCGCGACTGGGCCGAATTTCACCGTCCGGATGGAAAAAACGTCGCTCGGGGGCCTCGTCGGGGGGACGAGTGGAGATGCTCTTATGTACCTCTTTAGGCAGAGTGAAGGATCATCATAAATATCAGTAAACAGTAGTTAAGAGCCTACATATTATCTATTCTAGAAGGGTCTTCTAAACGTTAAAGAGGATTCTTTTTGTTGAGGGTTGCCATTTTTCAGGATGACACCACAATCAAATTTGGGGAGGATCACTGGCTTGGAGATATGTATCTAAGTTAGAAATAGCAATGGTACCCATAACCTGCATACCCGCCGATAAAAACTCAATAGGCGTACGAGTATGGACAAAATATTATCCATAGGTTTGTAAATAAGAAATATTACACCCATCAGTTAGAGAGGATACAGGTATGGGTTCGACACGCGTACCCATTTACCCATCTAAATTTGACAAGTGGGTTGCCGTCTGAAGTTCTTTTTTCCCCCTAATCACGCCTTCACGTTGCTAGGGTGAACCTCACGCTTTTAGGTCTCACAAGCGCTGGTAGGATCGTCACCTTCTGTCATATTTTTTTTGAAAGCTAAGGTATTTTTACCCGGGGGTACCGATTTACCCTGCCGGGTGACGGGTATGGAAAAAACTTGTGCCCGTTGATGGATATGGGTACGGGTGATGGATAAAATTGATGACGACGGGTATTGGTCCGTGATCGCTCTACCGTACCCATACCCTGCGGGTGCCATCCCAGCAATATCCTTTGGGCCTTCTATTTATAATATTGTGAAACAGGAACATGCCACAGTTGTTGATGGTTTAATTTTAACGACTTTGAATGATTGTTCTCGCCCTGCTCTATCTGGTGATAAATGGGCGACTTCTCTCCATGTACTTGGTTTAGTGATTGATGAACGTTAATCATTCTCATGTACCTGATGTTTTTAAGTGGAACCTTCATGCGTCTAGGGTGTTTCTGGTTAAGTCCATATATACCAAGATATGGCGAATGCAAACAATGTTTTCTATAGGAATTTTATTATGTGGAAGCTTAAGGTTACCCTTTAAAAGCGCTTGGTGATGCGTGGCCTACCATGTCTATGTGTGTCGGTTTGCCTCAAATAGCAGAGCAAGAAACTGAAATGGCAATTTTGAAATGTTCGGGAGCGGGGACGACGAAATTAGAGACGTGAATGTAATTCACTCTTTGGAAAACAACATGTCAACAATTTTCCACGATTCGTATGAATTGAATCGATATTATCGAGAGCGGCACGAACGGCTTTAAGAGTCCCTCTCCGTCTTAACAAACCAGCCTCCAAGCCTATTTAGCTAGCCACACCACCCCTTCCACGATCCCAATCAAGCACCACTCTGCAGCTGGCTAGCTCACAAAGGGGCCGGATCGCCGCCGTCGTCAATGTCGTTCGCCGTTCTTCCCGCGGCACTCGCCGCCGCGCTCCTGGCGCTGGCCGTGTCGCGGCTGTGGAGCTATGCCGTGGTGCGCCTGCTGTGGCGGCCTCGCGCGGCGGTCAGGATGTTCCATGAGCAAGGCGTCCGTGGGCCTCCGTACAGGTACCTGAGGGGCTCCAACGAGGACATCCGGAGGATGAAGGCGGAGGCGGACGGCGTGGAGCTGGACGTGCACGACCACGACTACCTCAAGAGGGCACTGCCGCACTTTGTGAAATGGAAGGATCAGTACGGTATGGTTTCTCATTAACCAAAGGTGATAAGAAATAACAGTGTGTCTGGTTTTAAGTATTACCTTGGTCGAAGGGACGATGTCTGATATACCAAAAGATACTGCTTGTTAATTAGCAGGACATTTTTACACTCTTAAAGGCATGTGTTCTTGTGTCGTTTTGAGGCACCCTGAAAAGTTTTCGTAACTACAGGAAAAATGCAATGGATGAAGTGTATGTTAACATATGAACCTGCAAAATTTCAACAAAAAATATACTTTTGGAAGACCCAATTTATTGGCCCGTGGTGTTAATATATGAGCATCCAGTTTCTATCAGAAAGAAATATATCTATCTGTCGCATGCGCAAAAATAAAATTTCAAAATACACCCTGATGTTTTTGTTGTTTTGTGAAGGGCACAAATGGTCATCATATTTTTATGACATTCTGCAGGTTTAAATGTGATAGAGTAGCAGATTATAAATAACTATGATTTTTTTTGCACAATCAGAATAAATAACAGGAAAAAATAGGCCTAGTAAATTACTCCCATTTTTGCAATAAAGGTAACGATGTTCTAACAGTACCGGGTGGTCAAGTCCTGCAGTATATGATGAACACATGTCTAAGCCCATAGTACCTCCATACTCGACTCCTTTCACCGAATAGTAATTTTTCTATTTGTAATGTTACTAGGAGGGCCATTTCTGTACTGGTTCGGTCCAAAACCTCGAATTTGCATCTACAATTACGAGCTGGTTAAGCAGATTCTCGCAAACAAATCTGGACATTTCATGAAAAATGATGCACATCCGACTTTTCTGGCAATGTTCGGCAAAGGGCTCGTAATGGTGGAAGGCGCAGATTGGGTGCGGCACCGCAGAGTGGTGAATCCAGCTTTCTCCATGGACAAGCTTAAGGTAAATGCCTATAATTCAAAATTCAGTTCCAACTCCAAGCCATACGCTCGCTTACTTGCAAAAATCTAAAAAAGGATCCTAACCTACAGATGATGACAAGAACAATGGTTAGTTGTGCTGAATGTTTGATCAAGAAGTGGGAAGACCAGGCTGCCAATAACAAGAACAGAGAGATAGAAGTTGAGTTGAGCAACCAATTTCAAGAGTTGACAGCAGATGTTATATCTCGTACTGCTTTTGGAAGTAGCTACAGGGAGGGCAAAGAAGTATTTCACGCACAGAAAGAACTTCAGGCCATCATGGTGGCAACCTTCCTCGATGTGCAGATACCAGGATTCAAGTAAATCAGTTCATATCGCAATAGTAACATTCTGCATATACAATAATTATGGGTCTTTTACTATGTAAATATTTTCAGATATCTCCCTACTAAAAGGAACATACGCAAGTGGATGCTACAAAAGAAGCTTCGGAACACGCTATCTGAGATGATACAATGCCGAGTAGCATCGAAGGAAAGCGGATTTGGAGATGATCTGTTGGGACTGATGCTTGAGGCTTGCTTCGCAAAAGAACAAGGGGAGGAGCACGACAAACTGATTCTTAGTATCGATGAGATCATAGATGAATGCAAGACATTCTTCTTTGCAGGGCATGAAACCACATCACATCTACTTACTTGGACGATCTTCTTGCTAAGTGTGTATCCAGAGTGGCAGCAGCGGGTAAGAGAGGAGGTTCGGAGAGAATGTGGGAAGGAAAATCCTAGTGCAGAAATGCTTAGTAAATTAAAAGAGGTAAGACTGAACCTACCTACTCTTTCATGGATTCCATAATTGTCCATCTTTAATTCTTGCAAGTGTCAGCAACTTCATCATATTTTAAGTAGGCGCCATAACTTTTCTAATTATAGTTACATCTGAATAAATATTTATCTTAGTGTCATATCTGAATATATTTACATCTAATTATAGTTACATCTGAATACAAATTTGTGTCATATCTGACAACCTAACACTGGGGATTGGCATTGCAGATGACAATGGTGCTCCTTGAGGCACTGAGACTGTATTGCCCTCTTATTTCAATGCTGAGAAGACCTATCTCTGATATCAAACTAGGAAGTCTCAACTTACGTAAAGACAATGAAATTGTCATTCCTATCCCAATACTGCACCGAGACAAGGAGGTCTGGGGTGACAGAGCAAGTGAGTTTGATCCGATGAGGTTTGAGAATGGGATTACAAAAGCAGCAAAGATCCCACATGCTCATATAGGATTCTCTATAGGTCCAAGATCATGCATCGGTCAAAATTTTGCAATGTTGGAAGCCAAGTCGATGCTGGCAATGATCGTGCAGAAGTTCTCCTTTACTCTTTCACCAAAGTATGTCCATGCACCTGCAGATAAATTATCCCTTCAGCCTAAGTTCGGTCTTCCTGTAATTTTAAGTCCACTTGACGTATGAGTTTATATATGATTATATGGATTTAAGTTTCTACATGTCAATAAAGAGTATATCCAGTCTTACACCCACAATGTAATCGTGTGACAATTTCTGTATGTCAATAAAACAACTCTGGGTGGTTTTCATGTCATCCTAACAAGTTATAGCGGATTGCAATTTTGGAAAATGATATATTAAAAATGGTGTACAAGTTGCCAAAAAGTCATTACTAAATGTCATAAAGTTGAATATATTTGTATTTAATTGCAGTGTTGCTAGTGTCCAGAATATGATATGAGTGTCTTTACCAAATAGATGTCAATATATTTGCATGTTTACACGAGTTAGGGTTTCGAATAGAGAATGAAGAACACAACAGCTCTAATCGGCAAAAAAATCACTCTCCCATTTCTTCCCTTATTTACAAATAAACTTTCATTTACACAATCCATTTTATATTAGTCCGTTTACTTATTCATATTCACCTATCGAGTCCGATAACACTGGAACGCACTCTTAGGATGGAGCGAATAAATTTAGAAGCCCCATATTGTTACAAATATTGGCAATAGACGTCACACAAACGCTTGTAGGTAATACATCATCGAGTTGATAAAAAGACAAAGATCACTTTAAGCATGCATTCAGTTATTTTTTCTTTATAAAGTGTTGATCATTATTGTCAAGCAAGAAAGGGTTCGTGGCAAGAAGATCCATTATCTCGTACTCTGTTTAATATAGTTGTTGATATGTTGCCAATTCTCATTAACTCTGAGGGCAAAGGAGCAGTAGGGAGGGCCCATGGATTGGAAGGCTTGGTTTCCTCATACCGCAGCCAGAGGGAGGCGATTCGAAGCCTCGATATGTTTTGTCCATATAAATAAATATATTAATCTAGACTCAACCAACTATATCGTTGGTCTCGTGCAGAATACTCTCCTATAGGGCGGCACGACAAAACCATAGCCGCTTTCCTTGTTTCCCTCTCCTCTGTTCTCCTGCCATGGACAGAGGAAGTTGGCACATAGCGCCTGCTCGGGGGATGCCGGTGGTCGGCTCTCATCCCCTCCTGCTACGGGGACCTACGGCCTAGCACAACATGTGACCCTAGACAGCCTTACGCTCGGCAGAGCTAAGAAAAAAACGGTTCGGCAGAGTACTTGGTACTTCTTGATATTAATATTTTACCCTTTATCCAAAAATTAAGCAGAGTCCATTTACATCCACCCACTGAATCCATGGTGGTTCAGACTTCCAAATTCAGCTATTGGCAATCTGTTGTGGGATGCCGTCCGCACTTTTCACATAACTAGCATGCAAGCTGTGATTACTGTACTCTACGGTGAAATTGTTTGCCTTGTTTCTTTAACTTATGGGCACCAAGAGCTCGTTGTTGTAGACGGACCACAGATTCTGACGATGAGGTACTCTCTTTGTCAAGCAGACTCTGTGAAGTCGTGCCGACTGACAAAGCCGAATCGATCATCTGATCTTTGTTGTGGTGTTTTGAACCTTCAATTCTGACCACGACAGAAGGCAGCGTCAGGTCCATGTCCTGCCCCACGTCCAGCCTAGATAGGGGCAATTTGCGAACCGCCAGAAATCGGCTGCATGCCTGCATTGCTGTATTAGTACAGTAGTGATAGTAATTGATGTTGATTTAGCACAGCAACTATCTTATCGCCGTCATGAATGGTCTCGCCTGACCGTATTTCTTACCTCTTCTGGATTAGACAACACTCTTGTGGGTGTTTTTCTCTGGGTCATCCAAAACATTTTAGTTACTGACGTGCACACAAAACTCAGTGACCTAAATGTCATTTACTTGCGTGGCTGCACTTTCCCAGAACAGCACCCGTAATTGTCACAGAAACGCAACTCAAGATTTCCGTTTTCAAGTGTGTGTGCTGTCCTTGCGGTGATTTCGAGCAGGCCGGAGAGCTGTGCACGAGAGTACTACCACATGATGAGATTGCAAGGAAGAAAAAACACTCCCGACCTACTCCTGTCGGACGTGATTCGAAAATGATCTCACGTCAGGATCCCTATTTGTAAGACATTGTCAGTCCGGATCTCATGGATTTCCTTTGACTTCTACGATGGGGTTGCCTCCCTCGACGGGCTTAAACGAGCGTTTATTTCCTTGATTTCGAAAAAGGACGATGTGCTCACTGCCGGTGGCTTTCGCCCCATCTCACTCCAGAACTGCGTTATGAAGCTTGTCACTCGGATCTTCACGACGAGGCTCCAACACTTCATCGAGCGCCTCATTTCCTTTGAGCAGTCGGGATTTTTCAAGGGGTGGAATATCGTCGACAACTTCCTATATGCATTGGGTCCTGGATTTCTTCTACTCTTAACACTGGGCGGATCGCCATTCTACTCAATGGGGTTCCCGGTAGATGCATTTCTTGCAAGAACGGGTTGCACCAAGGTGATCCGCTCTTCCCATACTTGTACTTGACCGTCGCTGACTTGCTTCCCTACCTCATTGCCATGGAGGGGGATGCTGACCGTCTATTGCACCCCTTGTCGACGACCTCCCGTGCCCTGTGATCCAGTACGCGGATGTCACCTTGCTGATTTTGAGAGCCGAGCACTCACATAACCGCCGCCTCCTCAAGATTATTGACCTCGTCTCGCAAGCCACTGGCATGCACATCAACTTCCACAACAATTACCTTCGTGCCTGTTGGCGGTGTCTCCGGTGCTGGCCTCAGAACTTGCGGGAATTCTCGGCTGCCCGTCTCGTCCTTTCCTCAGACATAACTTGGATTGCCGCTCTTGGACCACAAGCTCCATGTTGCGGCGCTGGAATTCCTGTTTGTCAAGATCTCCAAACGCATTCATGGCTGGTGTATGTCACTGCTCCCCATTGGCGGCCATCTTACTCTCACTACAGCTGTGCCGTCTGCTCTCCCGTCGTTCACCATGTCCGTTATGCCGATCCCTAAAGGGAGGCTCGCGAAGATGGACATGCCCCGGAGAGCAATCTTTTGGAAAGAAAAACAGAAATGTTCTCGAGGCGATTGCCAGGTTGCTTGGGACTATGTGTGTCGGCTACGATCTAAAGGCGAGCTCGGTATTATTGACCTTGGCCTTCAAAACAAGTGACACTTGCTAAAAGCGTTGCATGATTTGTTCACGGGGCGGGACTCTCCGTGGACCAGGTGGGTGAAGCGCGGTTATCTCGGTGGCCGCCCCAAGGTGGCCACCCCCCGCAAGGAAGTGCTTTCAGTCACTTATCCCCCTGTGCCGTTCCATTACGAGGGTTGAGCCCCGTGATGGACGCTCCATCTCGCTCTGGCACGATGCTTGGACCTCGTTGGGCCCTCTGTCGGTTACCCTCCCGGCGACCTTCTCTCATTGTCTTTGTCCACTCACCACCATCGCTGATGCCATGGAGAGTGGGGTTGTGGAGATCCCACTTGTTCACCGAGTGTCTGCGGCGTCCTCTGGGGAGATGGAGTTTGTACGTGCTTGCCTCTCTCGAATCTCCCTCACCACGTCGCCTGACGTTCGTACTGTTGTTGTCGGCCCATCTACCAACTTCGCCACAGGGTATGTTTACCGAGCCCTACACTCCTCCGATTGTATCGTCCCTGGTCAGGACGCTGATGGCGTGTGCTCGTCGTACGCAGACACGCTGTAGGGGAACCCCAAGAGGAAGGTGTGATGAGCACATCACTCAGTACGAAACCAAGGTTTAATCGACCAGTAGGAGAAATGCGTGACTTCTGAAAGGTGTTGCTGGCTAACTAGTGGGAGGGCGCACTACCGGCGTCAGCAACAACGTGGAACCTGCACACAACACAACCAAAGTACTTTGCCCCAACTTACAGTGAGGTTATCAATCTCACCGATTTGCTGAACACAAAGGATTAGACTTATCGAATGGAAATAGATGTTAGCAGAAAGTAAACAGAACATGCTTGCAGTTGAATTTATCAGTAAAGGAAATAGGACCGGGGTCCAAACTTCACTAGAGGTGTCTCTCCATAAAGAAATAGCATGTTGGGTGAACAAATTACAGCTGGGCAATTGACAGAATATCGACCATACATGACAAGCTGATTACTATGAGATTTGGTATTGGGCATCACAACATAATACATAGACCGTAATCCAACTGCGTCTATGACTAATAATTCACCTTCAAGTTAGCGTCCGCACCCCTTCCAGTATAAAGTTGCAAGCAATAGACTGTCGCATTAAGCAATGTGTGTAAAGTAAACAATAGAATTACCCTTGGATAAACCATTGTTGTTTTCTCCCTAGTAGCAGCATCACATCTACAATGTTAGAAGTTATAAAGTCACTCTCCCAGAAAACTAGAGGCATGAACCTAATATCGAGCATTACCCCCTCTTGGAGTCACAAGTGTCCACTTGGCGAGAGTTTGTACTAGCAACGGAGAGCATGCAAGATCACAAATAACATATGACATGAATATATAATCAATCTCAACATAGTATTAAATATTCATCAGATCCCAGCAAATCAAACATATAGGATTACATAAAGATGATCTTGATCATGTAGGGTAGGTCACAAGATCGATACATAAAGCACAAAGTGAAGAAGACAACCATCTAGCTAATGCTATAGACCCATTGTCCAGGGATGAATTACTCACACATCACTTCGGAGGTGGGCATGGCGATGTAGATGCCTCCGACGATGATTTCCTCCTCCGGCAGGGTGCCGGTAAGGTGCCGGGAAGAGCTCCAGAACCCTCCGAGCTGGGTTCTGCAATGGCGGCCGCGATGGAACTTTTCGTGGATGGAGGTTCGGGTATCCAAGGTTTTCCCGAGAAGATGTATAACTAGGCGGAGGAATTAGGTCGGTTGGGCGCCCGGTGGGCCTCTTCGACCCCCCTGTGGACTTCGTCTTTGTTTTTGTAAAATATTGAGTTCGGCTTTTGTTTCGTCCAATTTCGAGAATATTTCCTGTACAACTTTTCTGAAATACAAAAACAACAAAAAATAGGGAACTGACATTGTGGCATCTTGGTAATAGGTTAGTGCCGGAAATCATGCAAAAGTGCAACGAAGTATAAACAAAACATATATGACTTAGTGTAAAACAAGCATGGAGCATGAAAAATTATAGATACGTTTGAGACGTATCAGCATCCCTAAGCTTAATTCCTGCTCGTCCTCGAATAGGTAAGTGATAACAAAATAATTTTTGAGGTGACATGAAGCCAACACAATCTTGATCAAGCATGTAGCTGGGATCTAAGTACTCTAACAAAAGTATGATAGATATAATTCAATAGAACTTAGCAACTATGTTATAACATGAAGAGTAACTCAAACAAAGGATCATGAATAATAGTGCATTGAAAGCAACTGTGTGTTTATAAGTATAGAGTAAATATAATAAAGTAGTACTCAACATGTCCTTATGGAATAGCAAAACATAAATGCTCGGACACCTTCAAAGTTCAGAGAGTGACTTGATACAAATAATTTAAGAGCAAGCAATAGCACAATTGATACGTCTCAAACGTATCTATAATTTCTTATGTTCCATGCTACTTTTATGATGATACTCACATGTTTTATACACACTTTATGTCATTATTATGCATTTTCCGGCACTAACCTATTGACGAGATGCCGAAGAGCCGATTCTTTGTTTTCTCGCTGTTTTTGGTTTCAGAAATCCTACAAAGGAAATATTCTCGAAATTGGACGAAATCAACGCCCAGGGTCTTATTTTTCCACGAAGCTTCCAGAAGACCGAAGGGGATACGAAGTGGGGCCACGAGGTGGCCAGACCATAGGCCGGCGCGGCCAGAGGGGGGCCCGCGCCGTCCTATGGTGTGGGTCCCTCGTGCCGCCTCCAACCCTACCCTTCCGCCTATTTAAAGCCTTCGTCGCGAAACCCCCTGTACCGAGAGCCACGATATGGAAAACCTTCCAGAGACGCAGCCGCCGCCAATCCCATCTCGGGGGATTCAGGAGATCGCCTCCGGCACCTGGCCGAGAGGGGAATCATCTCCCGGAGGACTCTTCATCGCCATGATCGCCTCCGGATTGATGTGTGAGTAGTTCACCCCTGGACTATGGGTCCATACCAGTAGCTAGATGGTTGTCTTCTCCTCATTGTGCTATCATGTTAGATCTTGTGAGCTGCCTATCATGATCAAGATCATCTATTTGTAATGCTACATGTTTTGTTTGTTGGGATCCGATGAATATGGAATACTATGTCAAGTTGATTATCAATCTATCATATGTGTTGTTTATGTTCTTGCATGCTCTCCGTTGCTAGTAGAGGCTCTGGCCAAGTTGATACTTGTAACACCAAGAGGGAGTATTTATGCTCGATAGTGGGTTCATGCCTCCATTGAATCTGGAACAGTGACAGAAAGTTCTAAGGTTGTGGATGTGCTATTGCCACTAGGGATAAAACATCAATGCTTTGCCTAAGAATATTTGTGTTGATTAAATTACGCACCATACTTAATGCAATTGTCTGTTGTTTGCAACTTAATACTGGAAGGGGTGCGGATGCTAACCCAAAGGTGGACTTTTTAGGCATAGATGCATGCTGGATAGCGGTCTATGTACTTTGTCGTAATGCCCTGATTAAATCTCATAGTAGTCATCGTGACATGTATGTGCATTGTTATGCCCTGTCTATTTGTCAATTTCTCAAGCGTAATTTGTTCACCCAACATGCTATTTATCTTATGGGAGAGACACCACTAGTGAACTGTGGACCCCGGTCCATTCTTTTACATCTGAAATACAATCTACTGCAATACTTGTTCTTTACTGTTCTTCGCAAACAAACATCATTTTCCACACCATACGGTTAATCCTTTGTTTACAGCAAGCCGGTGAGATTGACAACCTCACTGTTTCGTTGGGGCAAAGTACTTTGATTGTGTTGTGCAGGTTCCACGTTGGCGCCGGAATCCCTGGTGTTGCGCTGCACTACACTCCGTCACCAACAACCTTCACGTGTTCCTTGACTCCTACTGGTTCGATAACCTTGGTTTCATACTGAGGGAAAACTTTCTGCTGTACACATCACACCTTCCTCTTGGGGTTCCCAACGGACGTGTGTCAACTGCACGCATCAAGGATTTTTTCTGGCGCCGTTGCCGGGAAGATCAAGACACGCTGCAAGGGAGTCTCCCACATCCAATCTCTTTACTTTGTTTTTGTCTTGCTTTACTTTACTTTATTTACTGCTTTGTTTGTTCTTTATATCAAAAACACAAAAAAATTAGTTACTAGTTTTACTTTATTTACTATCTTGTTTGCGTTCTCTATATTAAAAACACAAAAAAATAGTTACTTGCATTTACTTTATTTACCTTTTGTTTATTTCATCATGTTTCCTCCTAAGTTCACTCTGAAAGATATACCGTTAGGACAAGGGTCTATCATTGGAAGAGATAATATAGAAGCATTTTTCACTCATGTTAGTATGGTTGAAGATTTTGAAGATAGATCCTTGGTAAAAGCTGTTCCTACTTATGAAAGTGCTTCTGCCTCTTTAGTACGCATGTTGGAAACTAGATTCGTTAATCTTAATCCTATAATCCAACATATGTTTCTTACACTCTGATATGGAAAGGGGAGAAAAGAAAGATTTTGTTTTAGATGTCCTTCTTAGAGAATTTGGTGACATAGCTAAAGAAGCTAGAAAAGTTTTTATTAAGCATAAGAGGCTTGGCATTTATACCGATTTTGCAAAAACACTTGAAAAGATGGACATGGATAGAATTAAGTACACTAATAATGTTAATGATGGTGGGGAAATTAAAGTACCGATACCTAGTAAGCTCCTAGGAATGCATGAAGCTCTAGAAAATAACTATGCTTGGCTTGTTCCTGAAAATTTGTTTGATGAGGATAGTAAGCCTAAAAGCAATTGTTGAGAAAACTCCCAACTCCCCTGGTAAGAATGCTAATGCTTCATCTCTTGATAATACTTGATTCACACTTTCTGCGCCTAGCTGAAAGGCGTTAAAGAAAAGCGCTTATGGGAGACAACCCATTATTTTACTACAGCACTTTTGTTTTATATTTGAGTCTTGGAAGTTGTTACTACTGTAGCAACCTCTCCTTATCTTTATTTTATTACATTGTTGTGCCAAGTAAAGTCTTTGATAGTAATGTTGATACTAGATTTGGATTACTGCGCAGAAACAGATTTCTTACTGTCACGAAATTGAGCAGTCCCATCTGTAGGTAACTCAGAAAATTCTGCCAATTTACGTGCGTGATCCTCAGATATGTACGCAACTTTCATTCGATTTGAGCTTTTTCATCTAAGCAAGTTAAGTGCCCCAGAAAAATTCGTCTTTACGGATCGTTCGTTTTGACAGATTCTGCCTTTTATTTCGCATTGCCTGTTTTGCTATGCTTGATGGATTTCTTTGTTCCATTAACTTTCAGTAGCTTTTTGCAATGTCCAGAAGTGTTAAGAATGATTATGTAACCTCTGAATATATGAATTTTCAATTATGCACTAACCCTCTAATGAGCTTGTTTCGAGTTTGGTGTGGAGGAAGTTTTCATGGGTCAAGAGAGGAGGATGATACAATATGATCAAGAAGAGTGAAAAGTCTAAGCTTGGGGATGCCCCCGTGGTTCATCCCTGCATATTTCAAGAAGACTCAATCATCTAAGCTTGGGGATGCCCAAGGCATCCCCTTCTTCATCGACAACTTATCAGGTCACCTCTAGTGAAACTATATTTTTATTCAGTCACATCTTATGTGCTTTACTTGGAGCGTCTGTTTGCTTTTATTTTTGTTTTTGTTTGAATAAAATCGGATCCTAGCATTCTTTGTATGGGAGAGAGACACGCTCCGCTGTTGCATATGAACACATGTGTTCTTAGTGCTACTTTTAATGTTCATGGCGAAGGTTGAAAACTGCTTCGTTCATTGTTATATGGTTGGAAACGGAAAATGCTTCATGTGGTAATTGGTATAATGTCTTGAATAATTTGATACTTGGCAATTGTTGTGCTCATATAGATCATGTTTAAGCTCTTGCATCATGTACTTTGCACCTATTAATGAAGAACTACATAGAGCTTGTTAAAATTTGGTTTGCATGATTGGTCTCTCTAAGTCTAGATATTTTCTGGTTAAGGTGTTTGAACAACAAGGAAGATAGTGTAGAGTCTTATAATGCTTGCAATATGTCCTTATGTAAGTTTTGCTGTACCGGTTTATACTTGAGTTTGCTTCAAACAACCTTGCTAGCCTAAGCCTTGTATTGAGAGGGATTAGTTCTAGTGCATTCAAATCCTTGAGCAAAAAACTATGCCATTTGTGTCCACCATACCTACCTACTACATGGTATTTCTCTGCCATTCCAAAGTACATTACTTGATTGCTACCTTTAAAATTCTATTCTTTATCTTTGCAATATATAGCTCATGGGAAAATAGCCTTAAAAACTATTGTGGTATTGAATATGTTGCTATGTATCTTATTTCTATTAAGTTGCTTGTTGAGCGGTAACCATGTTTCTGGGGACGCCATCAACTATTACACCTTTGTTGAATATCATGTGAGTTGCTATGCATGTTCGTCTTGTTTGAAGTAAGGGCGATTTTCATGATCAAGTGGTTTGAGTATGCTTTGTTAGAGAAGAACATTGGGCCGCTAACTAAAGCCATGAATCATGGTGGAAGTTTCAGTTTGGACACAAATCCTCAATCTCTTATGAGAATATTATTTGTTGTTGAATGCTTAAGCATTAAAAAGAGGAGTCCATTATCTATTGTCTATGCAAGTTGAGAATAATCAAAAGCGAGAAATCCAATGCGAACTTTCTCCTTAGACCTCTGTACAGGCGGCATAGAGGTACCCCTTTGTGACACTTGGTTGAAACATATGTTATGCAATGATAATCCATGTTAATCCAAGCTAATTAGGACAAGGTGCGAGCACTATTGGTATGCTATGCATGAGGCTTGCAACTTATAGGATGTCTTATACATAACACATATGAATTATTACTACCGTTGACAAAATTGTTTCTATGTTTTCAAAATGAAAAAATCTAGCACAAAAATAGTAATCCATGCTTCCCTCTGCAAAGGGCCATTCTTCTACTTTATGTTGAGTCAGTTTACCTGCTTCTTTCTATCTTAGAAGCAAACACTTGTGTCAACTGTGTGCATTGATTCTTACATGATTACCTATTGCACTTGTTATATTGCTTTATGTTGACAATTATCCATGAGATATACATGTTGAAGTTGAAAGCAACCGCTGAAACTTATATCTTCCTTTGTGTTGTTTCAAAGCTTTCTACTAAGAATTTATTGCTTTATGAGTTAACTCTTATGCAAGTCTTATTGATGCTTGTCTTGAAAGTACTATTCATGAAAAGTCTTTGCTATATGATTCAGTTGTTTAATCATTGTCTTTACCATTGCCTCGAATCGCTGCATTCATCTCATATGTTTTACAATAGTATTGATCAAGATTATGATAGCATGTCACTTCAGAAATTATCCTTGTTATCGTTTACCTACTCGAGGGCGAGTAGGAACTAAGCTTGGGGATGCTTGATACGTCTCAAACGTATCTATAATTTCTTATGTTCCATGCTACTTTTATGATGATACTCACATGTTTTATACACACTTTATGTCATTATTATGCATTTTCCAGGCACTAACTCGTTGACGAGATGCCGAAGAGCCGATTCTTTGTTTTCTGTTGTTTTTGGTTTAAGAAATCCTACAAAGAAAATATTCTCGGAATTGGACGAAATCAACGCCCAGGGTCTTATTTTTCCACGAAGCTTCTAGAAGACCGAAGGGGATACGAAGTGGGGCCACGAGGTGGCCAGACCATAGGCCGGCGCGGCCAGAGGGGGGCCCGCGCCGCCCTATGGTGTGGGTCCCTCACGCCGCCTCCAACCCTACCCTTCCGCCTACTTAAAGCCTTCGTCGCGAAACCCCCTGTACCGAGAGCCACGATACGGAAAACCTTCCAGAGACGCAACCGCCGCCAATCCCATCTCGGGGGATTCAGGAGATCGCCTCCGGCACCCTGCCGGAGAGGGGAATCATCTCCTGGAGGACTCTTCATCGCCATGATCGCCTCCGGATTGATGTGTGAGTAGTTCACCCCTGGACTATGGGTCCATAGCGGTAGCTAGATGGTTGTCGTCTCCTCATTGTGCTATCATGTTAGATCTTGTGAGCTGCCTATCATGATCAAGATCATCTATTTGTAATGCTACATGTTGTGTTTGTTGGGATCCGATGAATATGGAATACTATGTCAAGTTGATTATCAATCTATCATATGTGTTGTTTATGTTCTTGCATGCTCTCCGTTGCTAGTAGAGGCTCTGGCCAAGTTGATACTTGTAACTCCAAGAGGGAGTATTTATGCTCGATAGTGGGTTCATGCCTCCATTGAATGCAGGACAGTGACGAGAAAGTTCTAAGGTTGTGGATGTGCTTGTTGCCACTAGGGATAAAACATCAATGCTTTGTCTAAGGATATTTGTGTTGATTACATTACGCACCATACTTAATGCAATTGTTTGTTGTTTGCAACTTAATACTGGAAGGGGTGCGCATGCGAACCCGAAGGTGGACTTTTTAGGCATAGATGCATGCTGTATAACGGTCTATGTACTTTGTCGTAATGCCCTGATTAAATGTCATAGTAGTCATCGTGACATGTATGTGCATTGTTATGCCCTCTCTATTTGTCAATTTCTCAACTGTAATTTGTTCACCCAACATGCTATTTATCTTATGGGAGAGACACCACTAGTGAACTGTGGACCCCGGTCCATTCTTTTACATCTGAAATACAATCTACTGCAATACTTGTTCTTTACTGTTCTTCGCAAACAAACATCATTTTCCACACCATACGGTTAATCCTTTATTTTCAGCAAGCCGGTGAGATTGACAACTTCACTATTTCGTTGGGGCAAAGTACTTTGATTGTGTTGTGCAGGTTCCACGTTGGCGCCGGAATCCCTGGTGTTGCGCCGCACTACACTCCTTCACCAACAACCTTCACGTGTTCCTTGACTCCTACTGGTTCGATAACCTTGGTTTCATACTGAGGGAAAACTTTCTGATGTACGCATCACACCTTCCTCTTGGGGTTCCCAACGGACGCGTGTCAACTGCACGCATCAACAATCATGAATCAATCAATAATAATTTTGTGACTATGCACATTGCACTAAGAATGACAACTATGTTCTCTTAATCGGTGCATAAAGTAGAAGATGAAGACTCAACATGAAAGTAAAAGAAAGGCACTTCGCAGAGGGAAGCAAGGATTACCTATGTGCTAGAGATTTTTATTTTGAAAGCAATAGGAGTGTTGAAAGTATTTATTTTGAGAGATGCAACTCGTGTCAACGGTAGTGATAAATAGTATGGCTTATGCATAATTACTTCCTAATTAGCTTGGACTTCCATGGATTTTCATCACATACATATGTTTTAACAAAGTGTCACAAAGGGGTACCTCCTTGCCTCATGTACAAAGGACCTAGGAGATGAATCTCATTTGGTTTCTCAATTTTGATGTATCTCCACTTTTTGGACATCCGTACCGGGAAACACAAGGACAACAGATATTTGGACTTTTGCCCAACTGGAACTTCCACCATGTGAACATGGCTTTAGTTGGCATCCCAATGTTCCTCTCTAACACTATGCATACTCCAATCTTTGCAACTCATGGTAAATCTCCCTTACTTCAAACAAGATGAGCATGCATAGTAATTCACATGATATTCAACAAAAAACATATTGATGGTGTTCCCCATGACAGCATGGTTGTCACACAACAAGCAACTTATAATAACTAAAAATGCATAAGACATAATACTTGCCACAATATTTTTTAGGGATTTCTATTTTCGTGCCCTCGGGTCCTTAGTTGTACTCAGTTTTCCCCAGCTCCTTAGTTTTTCCTCAGTTTTCTCCAAGCCCTTGTTTGAAACCTGCAGAAGCAGCTCAGGCGGCAGGATTCCCGTTTAGTTGACCGTTCTGTCACGTGTGGGGCCGCGTCGTGTGAGGCCGGTAGAAAGGGACCGCGTGGGACAGGACGAGACCGCGTTTGGTTGCGCACGTGAGCAGGAGCTGGGTTCTGTCTCTCTCGGCCCCAAATTGGCATTATTAAGAGCACCTTTTTCCCCTCTTTTCTCTCTGTCCTTTTCACCAAATAAGTATCAAATCTAGAGAAGTTTGCATTTCTGTCTTTCTTCAATTATTTGTGCCTTTTGGCCCTCGTTGTTTGCCCAATATGGCAGCAAATCTAGTAGGGATCCAGGGTAACGTATGATAAATTCACAGTCATAGTAAATCGAGAAAACAAAGTAGGGCCAACAAAATATAGTAGAATAGGGATAGATAATAGGGATCCCTCCCTATATAATAAGCTGCATACACAACAGCCAACATAGTAACAGGTTCTAGGTTCTTCACAGCACCATCATACTAACAACATAACAACAAGGGATCCCTAGCTAACAACAAAGGGATCCCAACAACAAAATGGGAGGCAGCAGCGAAGACACGTCCAGGACTCCGCCTACCCCATCCGGCTCTCCCTCCACTTGTTCTGCTGCTGCTCCCCCGGGAGCCTTGGGCTTGAGTGGAGGCATGCGCCCGGCGGAGATCTCCACCCGCCGCATGCTTGCGGAGGTGCATGCCGAGCGCCCCGTGCTTGGCGCGGAAGGAGTAGACATTCACCGTCATGCCGACCTTGGGAAAGGTGTTGCCGATGTTCTCGGCATGCGTGACGAGGCGAGTTGAAGTCCGTGCCGCCGAGTCTCCTAGTGCAGAAGGGGCACCTGTAGACACCCTTGGCGAAGTAGGAGATGTACTGGCCGACCTGCAGCCTCCGCAGCACCTGGCGAGTCTTGACGTCCTCCTCCTCGTCGTCGCTGCCGACGTCGCTGCTAGACATCCGATCCATATCAAACAGAAATTATGAGTGAATGAGTTGCAACGATGGCGAACGTGCATGATAACAAAGTTAGGAAAAACAGAGTCTGCCTCAGTTAGAGTGGGCACGATTATATATCTACAGGGAAGGTGTAAGCGAACCAAAGCTCATGCACAACAGATTTGTACACAGCAATGGTTCGCTGAACCCTCCATGTAAAAATTTGTGCCCAACGATTCATCATAGGCAAAGAAACAGATTCCAGATTTGAACTTGAACACATTCCAGATTATTTGCAAAATTAAACGGTTGATATCTTTCGATTAGTGCATAAAATAACTGATTGAGATCCCATGATTACTTGCATAAATTAACTGATTGAGATCCAATTATTACTTGCATAAATTAACCGGACGGCTGAACCCCAAATCTTAAAGAAAATCAAGAAGTGATCAAAACAAAATGGAATAAAATCGGCGCAAATATTAGCCCAATGCGCATCCATCTACACCAGCAAAAATAGGGTTCAAAAAGGAATGGGGAACAAAAAAGGAAGCAAACCGTAGTTACCTCGCTCCATGGGTCCTCCAGGAAGGTGTCGTAGGGGTTCGGGGGGCGGGCCGTATGACACCGGCTCATAGGGGTCATATCCCGGCGGGATCTGACCGCCACCGGCGGCAGCAGCCTCCGATGCATCGGCGGAGGCGGCGGCGACGTCCGTTGAGGGGACGGCGTCGAAGAGGGAGGCGTCACGCTTGGAGCCGACGGCGCCGTGGACGATGGGATTGGCATTCTCCTTATCCATCTCACCGGCAGAGGAGAGGAGAGGGAGAGGGAGAGGGTTTTTTTGCTTTGGAGAAGATGATGGGACGTGAGAGAGGCGTCGTTACGTGGGCTAGTGAGAGTGACAGAGATAGTGGGAGGAGGCGTCTATAAAGGCGAGGGGTGGTTAATGCGACCCGCGTCCCTACGCGTCCACCGGCTGCACGTCCGCACGTCTTGGACTTCGCAATGCGACACGCGTCCACGATTGCACGTCTTCGACTTCGCACCGCGACCCGCGTCTACGCGTCAACAATTGCACGTCCTCCATTTACGCACCGCAACACGCGTCCTCGAGTCTAACCCCGGAAATTTAGATATACTCGAGATATAACCTCGAGTCATATACTAGCATTTTTTGTGTGCTCAGTTTTCCCCTTGAGTGCTAATACTGGCTAGTGCAATATGCTCAATTTTACCCTCAAGTGGCTGGTCAACAGACAGTCAACAAATGGTATTAACTAGTTAAATGAGTCATTTAATGTGCAAAAAATTCCGAAAAATAGTGGCACATACTCATGGAGTCTTTACCACAAATTTCCAGTTCTCAAAACATAGATAAGTCATAGATAAATCAAGTTTTACCACAAATTGCCACTTCTCAAAGGCCTTCTCAAATCACCTAGTAGCTATGAAGGTGCATGGTTTTCCACAATAAGCCCTTCCCAAAACAGACTTTCCCCAAAACATACTTTGTCTAAATGAGGCCACAATTCTCGCACTCATGTATATTTGTATTGCAAATAGTTTGAGGTAGGCCAAGATGGGTTTCATTGTACAAAACACACATTTTCCATTTTTTAAATCTCATATTTGAATCCCTTAGTCTGTTTATTACACGGGTGCCCTTGGTTTCTTGATACTACTCAGTTTTGCCCTCTGCCTCCACAAATTCTCGCAGACGTGCAACATTGCCCTGATTGGTCTAGCCCATGTCACGCGGATCGTGCCCGCCGACCGTTGATCGTATGATCTAATGGGCAGGATAACCCCTCTCTCTCTCTGTCGGCGGTTACCTTCCACTCTCTAAGTATGCTAAAGGGCGGTTTTCTGTATTCATTTTCACGCGCTAAAAATTATAAACTCTTTTAGGCATTACTTTTCACGCAAAAAATGATAAACCATCACCGATTTGTTGTAGCCATTAATTTTCACGCAAAAAATGATAAACCATCACCGATTTGTTGTAGCCATTAATTTTCACGAAAAAAATAATAAACCATCACCGATTTGTTGTAGCCATTAATTTTCACGCAAAAAATGATAAACCATCACCGATTTGTTGTAGCCATTAATTTTCACGCAAAAAATGATAAACCATCACCGATTTTTTGTAGCCATTAATTTTCACGCAAAAAATGATAAACCATCACCGATTTGTTGTAGCCATTAATTTTCACGCAAAAAATGATAAACCATCACCGATTTGTTGTAGCCATTAATTTTCACGAAAAAAATGATAAACCATCACCGATTTGTTGTAGCCATTACTTTTCACGCAAAAATCTACCTATCTTTGTATAGAAGATCGTACGTATGATTTTTTAGGTCATTTAGAGAAGGTAGAAAAAAATCCCTTTTGAGAAGGTCGAAAAAACCTAACTTGTTACAAAAGCTGATTTCAGTGAGACCTAACAAAATTTGGCATACATGATGCCATATCTATAACAACAAGGAATATCCAAAAGGGAAAGTTGCACAAAATTTGAAATTTAGGGCGAAAATGATGCCATACATGATGCCATAACTTGTTACAAAATCTGAAAATCAATTGGGTATTATAAAGGGAAATAAAAAGTTCGAAAAATGTAAAAACGAAACCATCTATCTATCTATGTATAGAAGATCAGTTGTATGAAATTTGCGGTCATTTAGAGAATGTAGAAAAAATCACCTTGTTAGAAAAGCTGGTTTCAGTGGAGACGAAACGGCATGCGTTTAAGCAAAGTGATTTTTTAGAACATCTCCAAATGACCCCAAATTTGCCATACATGATGCCATACGTGTAATAACAAGGAACCCTATCTAAAAAGTGTCAAAAAATTTTGCCCAACCGTATTGCTCTATCAAAAATAACCTCACCATGGCGCTAGTATAATTTTGGGCTTAGTTACAAACTTTCGTTACCTAACCTTCAACACGAAACTTGTTTCAAATCACTTTTGGCGTACAAGAAACAAATCCCACCTTGATTCGAGCACCACAGCCTCCAAACGATGCCGATGCCGATATCGGCATGGTCAGAACGACTATGCTCGCCGCCATTGCTAGGTCACCGTCGGGATGCACCGTCAATCCCGTCCCCTCATTCGATCACTGACACACCAGAGATACCGCCGAGGCCAATGCCGAACGTACATGCTGATGCCAATGCCGAACATGCATGCACGCCGCTGTGGGCACGGCCACGCCGCCCCGCTATGTTGGACGCCATAGACCACCGCGAGGTCTTTCCCTTCGCCACCACACTCTTCTAGCACCCATCTATACACGCCAGAAAGGAGAGACACTAGTTTTCTCTACATTGCTCGCATTCGTGTCGGACACGGTCAGTCAAAGTTTTGAGGTAGTCGTCGATGTCGTCGACCATTTCTTCTCTTCTTTGCATGGTTAAACGCGTCTAGTTCATATCTATCTAATGCGTCTGGTCTCGCCTCATGCGGTTCTTTGTGGACGTCGATCTCATCTCGGCACCCCGCAGGCCACCTCCTCCGTGCCATCGTCTGTAGAGCTCCGTTTAAAAATCTATTCCTACCCGTGTATTGCCCATTGTATCGGCGCCATGGCCCACTTGTCATTCGATATACCGAAGCCCCACTCGTGCGCGTTTTGGTCGGGGATACACCGATGCTTACGGTCAAACAAAGATGGATGGTCCGACGTGTCTTTGCGGGCTCTACGTGGCCCCACTAGTCACAAGATAACGGTCAACCGTCGGGCAACCGGCCGTTACATCACGTGTGATGGTTTCAGACAAAGGCTAGGGTAAAACTGAGGAAAAACTAAGGAGCTGGGGAAAACTGAGCACAACTAAGGACCCGAGGGCACGAAAATAGAAATCCCTATTTTTTAAACTACTTTCCCATGAGCTATAATTTACACAAAACAGGTGATAAATTTTGAAGGTTTAAAGGTAGCACACAAGCTATTTACTTTGAAGTGGCGGTAAAATACCACATATAGGTAGATATGGTGGACACAATTGGTACCTTTGGTTTTTGGTTGTTGGATGCATGAGTAGAGCTCATACTCAGTACAGGTGAAGGCTAGCAAAAAGACTGGAAGCGACCAACTAAGAGAGCAATAATGGCCATAATCATGCATAGCGACAAAACATTATCAATCAAAGCATAAAGTGATATTACAAGTCAAAAGCTAAATGATCATAGAGGCTTTAGTTGACAGGTTATAGTCATAACATGGTGTAAGCATGTGCCAAGTCAACCCAATAAAGCATCAAAGGAGAATACCACAATACTATGATTTTATGATAGAAACAAGACATGATTCTTTCAATAACACATTATGCACTCTCAGCCATTTGAAACAAGTCATGCTAAAAAAATAAATACTAAGCATATGACAAGAATAACATCCAGCATGACATGCCAAAGTCTATGCCACAGTTTACACAAGCTTCCTTTTGCATCACTATAGTCATGAAATATTTTACTCGTATCCAACACCAATAAACTTATTTGAAATAACTCTCAGAGATGAAATACAATATGGACTAGAGAGCTAATCATACATAAATAAATAAAACTAACATGCTCCGAACAAAATTCAAGTGAAAGAACAAGAGCTAAATGCAGTACCAGAAAACTAGAACCCTCGCAGAACAATAATAGCGAAAACTAGAGCGTTCTATGCAATTAAAAAGGAGCGGGTCTTTATCAAAAAAAAATGTGCCGGGATCCAACATATGCTACAGCAAACAAAACAAAACAAAATAAAAACAAAAATAAAGACGCTCCAAGAACAACACATAGCGTATGAAGCAATAATAATATAGCGTATAGAGAGATGACTTGTTGCTTTGTTGATGAAGAGGAGATGCCTTGGGCATCCCCAAGCTTTGACGATTGTACCTCTTGAATATGTCTTGGGGTGCAGGGGCATTCCCAAGCTTGAGCTTTTGTCCATTCTTCATCTCATCACATCATTCTACTCTCCCTACACTTGAAAACTTCCTTCATACAAAAACTTCGCACAATTCTTCATTAGCAGCATTAGTACAATCAAAATAAACAAATCCACTTGTGTTCAGTACTAACATATATCAAGCATCTATTAAAACATAAGCTACTTTAGCAACATTTCAAAAAGCTCTTTGATCAAAATAACTCAAAAAGAAAGAGATTTAAGAGGCAAATGCAAATAGTGCAGAAATCTGTCAAAACAGAACAGCAGGTAAATATCGATTTTTCCGAAAATCCTCTGTTGCTCATCTCGAAAAGTGGTCAACTAATGGTTAGATAATAACCTGGGGCGTATGCATAAAAAATGACAGCTCAAAATTTCGCTCTGGCTATTTTTACGAATTTTTATGGTAACAACACAAAATCTATTTTCAGGACAACAACTTCCCCAAACATTACTTTCTTCCTATTAGAGGCTATTCTTGGCACAAAAACGAAACAAGAATGATAAGGAGTTGTCATTACAGTAGTAATAACTTCCAAGACTCAACAAAAAGAAAAATTACTGTAAATAAAATATGGGTCGTCTCCCATAAGCGCTCTTATTTAACGCCTTTCAGCTAGGCGCAGTAAAAATACGAGCATCAAGTATTATCGAGTGAATAAGCATCAAGATCAATCACTTCCTCTAACACATAACTTGTCAAAATAGGCACTTTAGATACCCCTGGAGATGATTCAACATGTAAGCCACTCTTAGTTGTACTAAAAGTTTTATCAATTTTAAACATATTATGGGGTTTTGGTTTAGGTGACTTTGGAACATACATAAATTTTTGTTCTTTTCCCACAAAGGCTTTCTCCTTCTTAAACCCAAGAGTAGAAAAAGTTGAACTTAAAGTTTCCATAACTTCCTCTAGCTTACCAATCCTAGGATTTATATTATCATGGGTATTGCTAGCTTCTAAAACTGTGACTCTTTTATTGATACTTTCTATGGATTCATTAATTTGGCTAGCATTACCAAGGTAATTTGGCAAACTATTCTCTAGGGAGCTTAGTCTTTCTATAACATCCTACGAAGTGTTCTCGGTTTTAACAACATTAGTAGGTGGAATTCCTACCAAGCTTTCAATTAAATTGTAGGCTTCCAAAGCGGGAGCACCCAGAAAATTACCCCTGTGACAGTATCCAGAACATATCTATTCCAGCTAGATAAACAAACATAAAAATTTCTAAGGAGGATCATGTTAGAATATTTTTTTGTACATCTATGATGAGCATTACTTATTCTATACCAAGCATCTTTCAAACTTTCTCCCCCTTGTTGCTTAAAAGAACGAACCTCAACTTCAGAAATACTCATTTTAGCAAAACTAAAACTAAGCGACAGAAATAACAACTATATTAGAAACTAATTTTTATGTGTTTTTGATATAAAGACAACTATAAAAGTAAACTATTTTTTTGAGTTTTTGATATAGTCAAACCAAACAAAATAAAATAAAGTAAACTAAGCAAACTATAACAAAGCAAAGAGATTGGAGATGAGAGACCCCGCTTGCAGAAATCCTATTTCTCCTCGGCAACGACGCCAGAAAACAGCTTGATGGCGTGTGCTCGTCGTACGC
>NC_061510.1:153081903-153098199 GCF_022539505.1 Lolium rigidum | reverse complement strand
AGACACGCTGTTGGGGAACCCCAAGAGGAAGGTGTGATGAGCACAACATCAAGTTTTCCCTCGGTATGAAACCAAGGTTTAATCGACCAGTAGGAGAAAGGCGTGACTTCTGAAGGTATTGTTGGCTGACTAGTGGGAGGGCGCACTGCCGGCGTCAGCAACAACATGGAACATGCAGACAACACAACCAAAGTACTTTTCCCCAACTTACAGTGAGGTTGTCAATCTCGCCGGTTTGCTGAACATAAAGGATTAGATGTATCGAATGAAAGGAGATGTTTGCAGAAAGTAAACAACATGATTGCAGCTGAATTTATCAGTAAAGGAAATAGGACCGGGGTCCACAGTTAAGTAGAGGTGTCTCTCCATAAAGAAATAGCATGTTGTGTGAATAAATTATAGCTGGACAATTGACAGAATATCGACCATACATGACAAGACGATTACTATGAGATTTGGTATTGGGCATTACAACATAATACATAGACCGTAATCCAACTACGTCTATGACTAATAATCCACCTTCAGGTTAGCGTCCGCACCCCTTCCAGTATAAAGTTGCAAGCAACAAACTATCGCATTAAGCAATGTGTGTAAAGTAAACAATAGAATTACCCTTGGATAAAGCATTGTTGTTTTCTCCCTAGTAGCAATAGCACATCTACAATCTTAGAAGTTATAAAGTCACTCTCCTAGAAAACTAGAGCCATGAACCTACTATCGAGCATAAATACCACCTCTTGGACTCACAAGTGTCCACTTGGCCAGAGTTTCTACTAGCAACAGAGAGCATGCAAGATCACAAATAACATATGACATGAATATATAATCAATCTCAAAATAGTATTCAATATTATTCGGATCCCAGCAAACCAAACATATATGATTACATAAAGATGATCTTGATCATGTAGGGCAGCTCACAAGATTGATACATGATGCACAAAGTAGAGAAGACGACCATCTAGCTACTGCTCATGCGCCCAGGGATGAACTACTCATGCATCACTTTGGAGGCGGGCATGGCGATGTAGATGCCTCCGGCGATGATTTCCCCCTCCGGCAGGGTGTCGGGAAGAGCTTCAGAACCCCCCGAGATAGGTTCTGCGATGGCAGCCGCAACGGAACTTTTCATGGATGGAGGCTTGGGTATCCAGGGTTTTCCCGAGAAGATGTATATAGGTGGAGGAATTAGGTCGGTTAGGTGCCTGGTGGGCCCAGACCACCCCTTGGCGCGGGCCAGGTCCAGGCCGCGCCAAGGGCATGTTTGGCCGCCCTGTGGCGCCTCTTCGACCCCCCTCTGGACTTCGTATTTGTTTTGGTAAAATATTGACTTCGGCTTTTGTTTCGTCCAATTCCGAGAATATTTCATGTACGACTTTTCTGAAATACAAAAGCAGTAGAAAACAGGGAACTGACACCGTGGCATCTTGTTAATAGGTTAGTGCCGAAAATCATGTAAAAGTGCAACGAAGTGTAACCAAAACATATATGAATTAGTGTAAAACAATCATGGAGCATCAAAAATTATAGATACGTTTGAGACGTATCAGACGCCAATTCGGTCTGCTTCGCACCTCTCAAGGTGCGGGTGTTCTTCTAGATTATGCGCCTCCACAAAACCAGGATACGTGTGCACTGCTACACCTCCTTGGTTGTGTTTCATCTCCTGATTTCTCCTATTGCCCCGGTCAGCCCGAAGGCATCTCGCACATGTTTGTAGGCTGGCCCCGCGTCCATTCCTTATGGAGTATCATCGCTCCCTCGTTGCGCCCCCATGTTGGCGCTAATGTGTCAACTCTTTGATGAGGGGGATCCTCGGCAACGCCCACCATGAGGGGCGTAAGGTTGATAACATCCTGCATGTTAGCACGAGTCATCGGATACCAAATGAACATAAGGCGAGACTTACCCAGGTTCGGGGCCCTCGATGAGGTAAAACTCTTACTCTTGCTTGTTTGATCTTGATTTATCGGTGAAAAAATGTTACAATTGGGCAGCCGATAGACTGCCTGTGGTGGACTCGGCGGAAGGCAAGGTTTCTAGGGTTGGTGTATGCGGGATTGTCTAGGATGATTTCGATGTCCTCCGGCAGACCCTCTCCTGGCCTTTATATAGGAGGCCAGGTCCCGAGAGTGCTACTCGGATTCAACTATGTTACAATGAGATCTAATCTAATCTTTCCTTGTTCGATGTTTCCTCGCCTTTTTCATCAAGAATGCGTCTCCTTCTACCTTTCCTCCATCGCAACCGATGTATTGGTCTGTCATGGGCTGCAATGATCTTCATGGATCCCTTGTTGGGCCGAAGCAGGTAGGCCAATGTTGGGTACCTGAAGGGTAATGCCCACATCAGTATCCCCCGAGTGACTGGCCGAAGCGAAGCTTCGGGAAGGTACTAAAGGTGTCTTCTTCCAAACGTCTTGGTCAGTCAAAGAATATTGAGTTTTGTGCTTGATGTAAGGTTGAAATCGCATGCTATCGGGTGCATGAACAGCCCCCGAGTCTATGGACGGATGCTTGTAACCGTGCGTATACTGAAGTTGTACTACTCGAAGATCTTGCTGTCAACGTGTTTGAACATTCTTCTTCATCCAATGTTTTTTGAATGTATCGGGTCCTTGCAGACTTCGAGAGAAGCCGAATAATTGATCATACATAAGGGATAAGAGTAACGAGCCCAGTTTTACTATGCGAATCGAGACTGGTTAATTACCGAAGCAAAACAGCGTTACCCTACATAGGTTCAAGTCCCCAGGCTCGAACCCGGATTACTAGAACCTTCAGGTCCGTTCTTCCTTGATGCCTTTATCGTTTTATCGGGTGTGCGACCAGCGCTTCCGATGGGAGTAGCCCCCGAGCTTGTGGATGACTGCGAAGTAGTCATGCGTAGGCTCTAAGTTGCTAAGTAGAATATCATAGGTTCTTTCCAGTTCCAATATATTCGGGTGATTCATCTTAGAGAACCCTATAATCTTGATGATGTCATCACCAACGTGGCAACTGCTGCGGCGCGATTGACATGACGTGACCTAGTGGGCCCACCCTACGTCTGCGCGGTCAAGTAGGAAATGACCGGTCCTTGCGTGTTGACCGAGGCATTTCCTTGATTCTCGTGCGTAGTGGAGGTAGTGGACCGCCTGTTTCTCTCCAATTGCGACACATGTAGAGTTAGACTTCCGTCAATTTTTGCCGATACAGATTTTGCGGCCAAAATCTGAAGTAACTTTTCCCTTATAAAAAGGGAGGGGTAAAGATTAATCTAGATAGCCCCTGCTCCATCGCTCGTCTTCCTCCTCGCTTCCTGCTCGCCATTGCCACTGTAGCCAACTCTCTGAAGCTTGAATAAGAACTCCCCAACACCATGGGAAGGAAAAGGACCGTCAGATCTTCCAATGCCGCCGTGAGCGCCACTGGTTCAAAGGCGCCCACCGCCGCGCAGAGGTCTACCGCTGTCGCCAGAGATCCTCAATGTGATTGGTCATCCTCCTCCATCACCAAGCGTGATGAAAATAAAATGAGGAGCTTGGGGATGATTTCAGCCGAAGAAAAGGACGTCCGCTGCCCAGGTTCTGAATCTCGTCCCAATCCTCCTGCTGGTTTTACTGTCATGTTTCGTACCTTCTGCACCGTGGGCTATCCCTTCCAGCCCACAAATTCCTCTGTTGCCTCCTCTTTTCCTATGGAATTCTGCTCTGACAGCTGACGCCGAACTCTATCTTGCATCTGGCGATTTTTATAACTGTCTGCGAGGCCTTTCTCAGCATCGAGCCCCACTGGGGTCTATGGAAGAAAATATTCTTCGTCAAGCACCACATCGGAGGTGGCGGCCCCCATGTTGTCGGAGGGGTCATCTTTGTTGCTTGGAAGGAAGTTAACTACTTCAACTTCCAAATGAGAGAATCCGTTCAAGGTTGGCGATCAAAGTGGTTCTACCTCAGGGACCGTCCAGCTTCAGACCACCACTCCAATCTACCAGCATTTGAAGATGTCCTGGAGGCAGTGCCGCAAAAGTTTTGGTGGAATACCCTGACTGTCGAAGAAAAAACAATAGCAGACAATTTGTATGAGAAGGTTCTAGACCTGAAGAATGCTGGCAGCCGAACGATATGCGGCGCTGAGGTTGCTGCTATGTTTTTGAGGCGTCGTATCCAGCCAGTGATGTCCAGGAGACACCAGATGTGGTTGTATACTGGCTCTAAGGATGTGACCCGGATCAATGCAGCAGATCTCACAGACAAGGAGCTCCTTCATGAAGTTAGGCGTCTGACGCACTTCAGACAAGAAGACTCCATTTCCTTGGTGGCAGTCCAAGTCCCATATGAGTTTTGTCATCTTCCAACCGAGGTGACTTTGTCGCTTGGCTGTTCCATACATGATTTAATGCATGTATCTGATATTTTTATTTTTACCTGACGATTTTCCTTTTACTTGCCAAGCTTCTCGATGCCATGTCCAAAGACCCGCCTCCCATGCACCCGAAGGCACGTAACACTGTCATACTTGCCCTCTTGTGGTCCAGCTGGAAGTCTCGCAACATAATAGTTTTTGAAGCGGATCTCATGTCTACTCCCTGTGTGCTTGCTATGTTGATCGACCACCTCCACCTGTGGACTGTCCTTGCACCCTCTAGTGTTAACACACCCCAGGTTAGCTTGGTGCCAGTCTATCTCTTAGCCTTTTTAACCATGTACTTCCCCCCATAACCTGCTCATCTATTTGTTGGGCGCGGTATGCCGCCCTAAACCCAGATTGTTGGTTGCTGCCCCCTGGTGTCGCGCCCCTATACCCCCAACGTTTTCAATGAAAATTAAGTTCAGGTGGGAGATTTTTTCTGTTGATTCCTCATAAAATAAAGTTATGCTAAATCCGAATCAATTAAAAGGATTGGAGAGAGTAGTTATTAGTAAGGATAGACGTTCCAAACCTTGCACTTTTTCTTCTTGTTCATCAGCTACTCCACATATTAACATCACAGTAGCGTGCATTTCCTACCTGGAAGGCTTCCAATTTCTTCTAGCACTCGTGCTGCATTTAGATGAACAGAAAATTATGCATGGCACGAACCGCACAATAACATATTGAGAATATATTTAACATCCCATGTTGTTAGTTTCAGGTAATCAAGTTGTTGTCGAAATATTTAGGTTCGTTAAGTTATTCAGCTTCATCAGTTCAGATTCAGACTTGGGAATCCTTATAATGGCCGGCGCCTTCGCCATGTTCATCCTTCATCCTTCAAAGAGTTGGAAAAGTACAAGAATAGCTCAGCCTTTCTCACAAGTCTCCTTTTTTTTATGGTACACCAAAGCCACACCATAACTTTATAAAAGCAGAATTGAAAGCACAATAAGGCTACAACTTGCTGCCAAACATCAAAACAGAACAAATACGACACAAAAGAGCCTGCCTTAAACTGAAAACATCGCCGCGTCTCTGACTGACGCCGGCCAGCTCCGAAGAACATCACCACCCACTGAACTTCCCTTGTCGATGCAACGTCCACCCTTATTAACGAAAATGAGGTGGCAAGTGGATGGCGGGACTTTCCAGAGGAAGGCTCGTTCTTGGATTCACCAGCGATGACGTATGTTGCCCCCCACTGAAAGTCAATATTAGACATCGACAAACACCGGAGGAGCGCGACGTAGGACCTCCAAGCCATGTCCCCAAAGACGATACTCCCAACGGAGGTACAATGTCAAGTACACTGCCTTCATGCTGATCCTACTCCGATTTAAGGCTTTTGCCGGGGGCAACTACCATCATGCTTGCTTGCTTACCTCGGGGTGGTGTTTCAGTGATACAAAATGGTATATCTTTGTCTTATTTGTGTCTCCATTTTGGAAAGGTATTATGAATGTTAGAGCATCTCCAGCGGAAACGCTATAATAGCACGCTCTAAAAGACATTTACATCGCTTTTTTAGGCATTGACGCACGCGCTAAAACCCAGCGCTCCACCGGATGCTCTATTTTTCAGGCGTGACAAAACAACGCTCCACCGGACTGCGTTCTACCACACAAACACAAATCTCACAAGCATCTATTCACATGAAGATCAAACACACACAACTAAAATCGACAATAAATAGTTCAATTATCATTACAACACAAATAACATCAACAATGAATAGTTTAAATGAATAAAATGGATGTCTAAATAACAATACAACAAATGCAACAAATGCAACAAATGGTAAAGTAAACTTGTTCATTGTTGCCCATTCCACTTCCACCACTCCTCGATGATATCAAGTTGAAGTTGATCATACATTTCTCCTTGACAAATGGAATGGTATGAGGAAATAAATTGGGCTAGTCTCTCTTCTCTTCTACTCACTTGTACGGGAACTCTCATCAAGTCATAGTGGATGTAGTCCGATTTTGGCCACGCTCATTCTCGATGATCATGTGATGCATAATGGCACAAGCGGTCATGCTATACCAAAGGATATTTTGGTCCTAAAATCTAGCCGGTCCCCTAACAATAGCAAATTGGGCTTGCAAATTAACTCCCAAATGCTCTCTCCACATTTTCTAGCCGCCGCTTGTGCATTATGAAACCGGAGCTTTTTCTTACCAGTTGGATATTTAACCAGCTTCACAAATGTTTGCCATCTTGGATAGATGTCGTCAGCAAGGTAGTAGCCATAGTTATATGTGTGGCCATTTGCTTTAAACTAGCTGGACCTTCACGCTTAGGAATCCTTGTCATGAGTGGGAAGCGATGGAGGACGTTGATATCATTGCAAGAGCCCAGCATTCCAAAAAAAAAACAATGCCAAAACCAAGTCTCTTCATCGGCCATAGCTTCAAGGATATCCTTTTTTCGCCTTGGAATTGTCCATGCCAAGCTACATGATAATTCTTCCAACTCCAGTGCATGCAATCAATCGAGCCAAGCATACCGGGAAACCCTCTAGCTTCATTCATCACCAAGAGCCTAGCGGTATCTTCAGCATTGGGGCTCTCAAGTAGTGCTCGCCGAACACATCCACAATGGCTATTGCAAAGTGTTTGACACACTCAATTTCTTAACTCTCACCCATTGCCACATGGTCATCAACAAGATCGGCTGGAATTCCGTATGCCAACATACGCAAGGCGACGGTCACCTTTTGGTAAGTACTATGCCCAAGCTCGGCGCAAGCATTCCTTCTTTGCTCGAAAAATCGAGCATGCTTCGTCACCTCCTTACAAATATGTTTGAATTAGTTGATAGTCATCCTAAAACGGTGACGGAAGTAGCTCTCCGGGAAATTTGGTTCATCCGCAAAATAGCTACGAATCAACTTGGTGTGCCCCTCAATGCGATCTTTCCACAACTTCCGACGACTGAATACGGAACCACCATGCTTCAGCCGCTTTGCCCGCATAGCCAAAATCATCAACATATTTTCTTCCTCTTCTAAATCCATCTCATCATCGGACGAATCATACGAGGAGCTCATGTACGAATGGTAAAAATCCTAATTTTAGGCATCGAAATCACATCTACAAACAATGGAAAACCGATTTGGTCGGATGCCACATATGTGCGTGCGGCTCATGTTGAATCCACAGCGGCGGCGCGGTTGAACGCCCTCTTGATTGGAGAAGCGCCAGCGAGAAAGGGCGGCGGCGGCGCGGTTAACGCCCGCTTGATTGGAGCAGCGCCGGCGAGGAAGTGGTGGGGGCGGCGCGGTTGTCGCCGTCGATTGGAGCAGCGCCGGCGCGCCCAAAAAGCTCGTGGAGTACCAGCGCGCGCTGCTCTAAGCCGATGAGCAAGGCGGCGGCGGAACCGGCGCGGAAGAGGGGCGGCGGAACCTGAGTGGGAGGCGGAAATGGGGATGCGACGCTGGGGGAATTTTTAGGGGGTCGTTGGCCGCACGCGCTCGCTGTGGTTTTTCATGCACGCTGAAATGCAGTGGGCGTATTTGGTGCGCATGATTGTGCAAAATGGTGCGCGTGGGAAAATATTTGCAGCGCGATTTTAGCGCGTCTGGCCAAAACGCGCCTCGGCACGGTGAATTTGTGATCTTTTGGGTATGGCGCTATTATAGCGCTTCTATTGAAGATGCTCTTAAAAATGAGTTCTTTGTCAGGGGTCTTTTCAAAATTGGTAATGGTTCATTGATACACGTAGAGCACACACCCGTTGGGAACCCCAAGTGGAAGGTGTGATGTGTATAGCAGCAAGTTTCCCTCAGTAAGAAACCAAGGTTTATCGAAACAGTAGGAGTCAAGGATCACGTGAAGGTCATTGGTGACGGAGTGTAGTGCGGCGCAACACCAGGGATTCCGGTGCCAACGTGGAACCTGCACAATACAATCAAAGTACTTTGCCCCAACGTAACAGTGAGGTTGTCAATCTCACCGGCTTGCTGAAAACAAAAGATTAACCGTATAGTGTGGAAGATGATATTTGTTTGCGAAGAACAGTAAAGAGCAATTGCAGTAGATTGTATTTCAGATATAAAGAATGGACCGGGGTCCACAATTCACTAGTGGTGTCTCTCCCATAAGATAAATAGCATGTTGGGTGAACAAATTACAGTTGGGCAATTGATAAATAAAGAAGGCATAACAATGCACATACATATATCATGATGAGTACTATGAGATTTAATCGGGGCATTACAACAAAGTACATAGACCGCTATCCGAGCATGCATCTATGCCTAAAAAGTCCACTTTCAGGTTATCATCCGAACCCCTTCCGGTATTAAGTTGCAAACAACGGACAATTGCATTAAGTATGGTGCGTAATGTAATCAACACAAATATCCTTAGACAAAGCATCGATGTTTTATCCCTAGTGGCAACAACACATCCACAACCTTAGAACTTTACGTCACGCATCACAGCATTCAATGGAGGCATGAACCCACTATCGAGCATAAATACTCCCTCTTGGAGTTACAAGTATCAACTTGGCCGAGCCTCTACTAGCAACGGAGAGCATGCAAGAACATAAACAACATATATGATAGATTGATAATCAACTTGACATAGTATTCAACATTCATCGGATCCCAACAAACACAACATGTAGCATTACAAATAGATGATCTTGATCATGATAGGCAGCTCACAAGATCTAACATGATAGCACAATGAGGAGAAGACAACCATCTAGCTACTGCTATGGATCCATAGTCCAAGGGTGAACTACTCACACATCGATCCGGAGGCGATCATGGCGATGAAGAGTCCTCCGGGAGATGATTCCCCTCTCCGGCAGGGTGCCGGAGGCGATCTCCCGAATCCCCCGAGATGGGATTGGCGGCGGCTGCGTCTCTGGAAGGTTTTCCGTCTCGTGGCTCTCGGTACAGAGGGTTTCGCCACGAAGGCTTTAAGTAGGCGGAAGGGTAGGTTTAGGGGCGGCACGAGGGCCCCACACGCCAGGGCCGCGCGGCCAAGGCCTGGGCCGCGCCGCCCTGTTGTGTCGGCGCCTCGTCGCCCCACTTCGTTTCCCTTTCGGTCTTCTGGAAGCTTCATGGAAAAATAAGACCCTGGGTGTTGATTTCGTCCAATTCCGAGAATATTTCCTTTGTAGGATTTCTGAAACCAAAAACAGCAGAAAACAGCAACTGGCTCTTCGGCATCTTGTCAATAGGTTAGTGCCAGAAAATGCATAATAATGACATATAATGTGTATAAAACACGTGAGTATCATCATAAAAGTAGCATGGAACATAAGAAATTATAGATACGTTTGAGACGTATCAAGCATCCCCAACCTTAGTTCCTACTCGCCCTCGAGTAGGTAAACGATAACAAGGATAATTTCTGAAGTGACATGCTATCATAATCTTGATCAATACTATTGTAAAGCACATGAGATTAATGCAGTGATTCGAAGCAATGATGAAGACAATGAGTAAACAACTGAATCATATAGCAATGACTTTTCATGAATAATACTTTCAAGACAAGCATCAATAAGACTTGCATAACAGTTAACTCATAAGCAATAAATTCTTAGTAGAAAGCTTTGAAACAACACAAAGGAAGATATAAGTTTCAGCAGTTGCTTTCAACTTCAACATGTTTATCTCATGGATAATTGTCAACATAAAGCAATATAACAAGTGCAATAGGTAAACATGTAAGAATCAATGCACGCAGTTTACACAAGTGTTTGCTTCTAAGATAGAAAGAATAGGTAAACTGACTCAACATAAAGTAAAAGAATGGCCCTTCGCAGAGGGAAGCATGGATTAGTATTTTTGTGCTAGAGCTTTTCATTTTGAAAACATAGAAACAATTTTGTCAACGGTAGTAATAAATCATATGTGTTATGTATAAGACATCCTATAAGTTGCAAGCCTCATGCATAGAATACTAATAGTGCTCGCACCTTGTCCTAATTAGCTTGGATTAACACGGATTATCATTGCATAACATATGTTTCAACCAAGTGTCACAAAGGGGTACCTCTATGCCGCCTGAACAGAGGTCTAAGGAGAAAGTTCGCATTAGATTTCTCGCTTTTGATTATTCTCAACTTAGACATCCATACCGGGACAACATAGACAACAGATAATGGACTCCTCTTTAATGCTTAAGCATTTAACAACAGATAATATTCTCATAAGAGATTGAGGATTTATGTCCAAACTCGAAACTTCCACCATGATTCATGGCTTAAGTTAGCGGCCCAATGTTCTTCTCTAACAATATGCATACTCAAACCATTTGATCATGAAAATCGCCCTTACTTCGGACAAGACGAACATGCATAGCAACTCACATGATATTCAACAAAGGTAAAAGTTGATGGCGTCCCCGAAACATGGTTACCGCTCAACAAGCAACTTATTAAGAAATAAGATACATAAGTACATATTCTTCACCACAATAGTTTTTAAGGCTATTTTCCCATGAGCTATGTATTGTAAAGGCAAAGAATAGAAGTTTAAAGGTAGCACTCAAGTAATGTACTTTGGAATGGCAGAAAAATACCATGTGGTAGGTAGGTATGGTGGACACAAATGGCATAGTTTTTGGCTCAAGGATTTGGATGCTGATACGTCCCAAACGTATCAATAATTTCTTATGTTCCATGCTACTTTTATGATGATACTCACATGTTTTATACACATTATATGTCGTTATTATGCATTTTCCGGCACTAACCTATTGACAAGATGCCGAAGAGCCGGTTCTTTGTTCTAGCTGTTTTTGGTTTCAGAAATCCTAGTAAGGAAATATTCTCGGAATTGGACGAAATCAACGCCCAGGGGCCTATTTTTCCACGAAGCTTCCAGAAGACCGAAGAGGAAACTAAGTGGGGCCACGAGGCGACGACACAACAAGGCGGCGCGGCCTGGGCTTGGGCGGCGCGGCCTGGGCTTGGGCCGCGCCGGCCTATTGTTTGGCCACCCCGTGACGCCCCCTGACCTACCCTTCCGCCTACTTAAAGCCTTCATCGCGAAACCCCCAGTACCGAGAGCCACGATACGGAAAACATTACTGAGACGCCACCGCCGCCAATCCCATCTCGGGGGATTCAGGAGATCGCCTCCGGCACCCTGCCGGAGAGGGGAATCATCTCCCGGAGGACTCTTCACCGCCATGGTCGCCTCCGGAGTGATGAGTGAGTAGTTCACCCCTGGACTATGGGTCCATAGCAGTAGCTAGATGGTCGTCTTCTCCTTATGTGCTTCATTGTTGGATCTTGTGAGCTGCCTAACATGATCAAGATCATCTATCTGTAATCCTACATGTTGTGTTTGTTGGGATCCGATGAATATTGAATACTATGTCAAGTTGATTATCAATCTATCATATATGTTGTTTATGTTCTTGCATGCTCTCCATTATTAGTAGAGGCTCTGGCCAAGTTTTTACTCTTAACTCCAAGAGGGAGTATTTATGCTCGATAGTGGGTTCATGCCTCCATTAAATCTGGGACGTGTGACGAAAGTTCTAAGGTTGTGGATGTCTTGTTGCCACTAGGGATAAAACATTGATGCTATGTCCAAGGATGTAGTTATTGATTACATTACGCACCATACTTAATGCAATTGTCTGTTGCTTGCAACTTAATACCGGAAGGGGTTCGAATGATAACCTGAAAGTGTACTTTTTAGGCATAGATGCATGCTGGATGGCGGTCTATGTACTTTGTCGTAATACCCTGATTAAATCTCATAGTAATCATCATGATATTTGTATGTGCATTGTTATGCCTTCTTTATTTGTCAATTGCCCAACTGTAATTTGTTCACCCAACATGCTATTTATCTTATGGGAGAGACACCGCTAGTGAACTGTGGACCTCGGTCTATTATTTACATCTGAAATACAATCTACTGCAATACTTGTTCTTTCTTGTTCTTCGCAAACAATCATCTTCCACACAATACGGTTAATCCTTTGTTCACAGCAAGCCGGTGAGATTGACAACCTCATCTGTTACGTTGGGGCAAAGTACTTTGGTTGTGTTGTGCAGGTTCCACGTTGGCGCCGGAATCCCTGGTGTTGCGCCGCATTACATTCCGCCACCATCAACCTTCAACGTGCTTCTTGGCTCCTCCTGGTTTGATAAATCTTGGTTTCTTTCTGAGGGAAAACTTGTTACTGGTACGCATCACACCTTCCTCTTGGGGTTCCCAACGGACGTGTGTTAATTGCACGCATCAAGCTCTTTTTACGGCGCCGTTGCCGGGGAGATCAAGACACGCTGCAAGGGGAGTCTCCACTTCCCAATCTCTTTACTTTGTTTTTGTCTTGCTTTATTTTATTTACTACTTTGTTTGCTGCACTTAAACAAAACACACACAAAAATTAGTTGCTAGCTTTACTTTATTTACTGTCTTGCTCTCTATATCAAAAACACAAAAAAATTAGTTACTTGCATTTTACTTTTGCTACCATGTCTAGTTCTGCACTTGTTACTTTTTCACCTGAGGAATTAGTCTTCACTTTTAAACAAGGGGATGAGGAGAGTTTTAAAGATGCTTGGTCCAGAATTTTTACTTCTTATCGTAAAGCTGAACCTCAAATGACTCTAAGTTTGCTCCTTAGTAATTTTTATTTTGGTCTTATGATTCGCTATAGATATGCCTTAGATCTCTGTAGTGGGAGGAGATTTCCTTCATTGCAATGGGGATCAAGCTTTTAATGCCATAAAGAAGTTGGTTGCATCACATGATTCAGCTAATAACTTTGATTCAGCCCTTATTAGCATTTATAATAGATTAAACACTCTTGAGACAAGTGCATCTCGCTTGAATGAAAATTATAGATATGTTCAGTAACCGTCTTGATCAAGTTTTAGTGAACTCTGAACCTTCATTATGGGATCCTACTATTAAAATTGTTATCGGTGACCAAACTCTTCATGCCAATTGTGATATTATGTCTGAATTCTGTCTAATGCCTAAGAGTATTCATGAATCTTTGAAACTTTGGGGATTCGTTGAAGGGGGAGAAGGAATAACTCTTATTGATAACTCTGTTATAATTCCCAAAGGAATAGCTGCGGGTGTGCATACAACCGTTCTTGCGAGAACAATATCCATTGATTACCTTGTTATTGAATGTGCAGGAACAGGACAAATCACACTCGGAAGATCCCTGCTGAAACTATTGGGAGCAGTCATAGATATGGGAGAAGGCACCCTAAAATTCACCTCTACACCCGGGGGTAGACATATATTCCCTAAATCAAAGAGTAAGAAAAAGAACAAGAAAAGTAAGGGTAAAGCCCAAGGTAATGTTGATGCTTCATCTCTTGATAATACTTGATTCATACTTTCTGCGCCTAGCTGAAAGGCGTTAAAGAAAAGCGCTTATGGGAGACAACCCATGTTTTTACTACAGTACTTTGTTTTATATTTGAGTCTTGGAAGTTGTTTACTACTGTAGCAACCTCTCCTTATCATGTTTTTGTGCCAAGTAAAGTCTCTATGGTAAAGTTGATGCTAGATTTGGATTGCTGCACAGAAACAGCATTGCTGTCTGTCACGAATTCGCGCAGAAGTCTCTGTAAAAAAATCATAAAAAATCTGCAAATTTACGTGTGTGATCCTCAGATATGTACGCAACTTTCATTAGTTTTGAGTTTTTCTGTTTGAGCAAGTTAAGTGCCCCTTCCAGGTTCGTCTTTACGGACTGTTCTGTTTTTGACAGATTCTGCCTTTTATTTCGCATTGCCTGTTTTCTTATGTTCGATGGATTTCTTTGTTCCATTAATGTCCAGTAGCTTTGTGCAATGTCCAGAAGTGTTAAGAATGATTGTGTCACCTCTGAACATGTGAATTTTTGATTGTGCACTAACCCTCTAATGAGTTTGCTTAAAGTTTGGTGTGGAGGAAGTTTTCAAGGGTCAAGAGAGGAGGATGATATACTATGATCAAGAGGAGTGAAAAGTCTAAGCTTGGGGATGCCCCCGTGGTTCATCCCTGCATATTTTAAGATGACTCAATCATCTAAGCTTGGGGATGCCCAAGGCATCCCCTTCTTCATCGACAACATTATCAGCTTCCTCTAGTAAAACTATATTTTTATTCAGTCACATCTTATGTGCTTTGCTTGGAGCGTCTGTTTGCTTTAGTTTTTGTTTTGTTTGAATAAAGTCGGACCCCACAATCCTTTATATTGGAGATATTACGCTCCGCTGTTTCGTATGAACACATGTGTTCTTAGCTTTATCTTTAATGTTCATTGCGAAAGTTGAACTACCTCAGTCATTGATATATGGTTGGAAACGGAAAATGCCGCATGTGGTAATTGGTATAATGTCTTGAATAATGTGATACTTGGCAATTGTTGTGCTCATATAGATCATGTTTAAGCTCTTGCATCATGTACCTTGTACCCATTAATGAATAACTACATAGAGCATGTTAAAATTTGGTTTGCATGATTGTTCTCTCTAAGTCTAGATATTTTACGGTTGAGGTGTTTGAACAACAAGGAGACGATGTAAAGTCTTATAATGCTTACAATATGTTTATATGTGAGTCTTGCTGCACCATTTTATACTTGAGTTTGCTTCAAACAACCTTGCTAGCCTAGCCTTGTATTGAGAGGAATTCTTCTCGTGCATCCAAATCCTTGAGCCAAAACTATGCCATTTGTGTCCACCATACCTACCTACCACATGGTATTTCTCCGCCATTCCAAAGTACATTACTTGAGTGCTACCTTTAAAATTTCCATTCTTTACCTTTGCAATATATAGCTCATGGGACAAAATAGCCTTAAAAACTATCGTGGTGAAGAATATGTACTTATGTGTCTTATTTCTTAATAAGTTGCTTGTTGAGCGGTAACCATGTTTCTGGGACGCCATCAACTTTTACCTTTGTTGAATATCATGTGAGTTGCTATGCATGTTCGTCTTGTCTGAAGTAAGGGCGGTTTTCACAATCAAATGGTTTGAGTATGCATACTGTTAGAGAAGAACATTGGGCCGCTAACTAAAGCCATGAATCATGGTGGAAGTTTCAGTTTGGACATAAAACCTCAATCTCTTATGAGAATATTAATTGTTGTTGAATGCTTAAGCATTAAAAGAGGAGTCCATTATCTGTTGTCTATGTTGTCCCGGTATGGGTGTCTAAGTTGAAGAATGATCAAAAGCGAGAAATCCAATGCGAACTTTCTCCTTAGACCCTTGTACAGAGCGGCATAGAGGTACCCCTTTGTGACACTTGGTTGAAACATATGTTATACAATGATAATCGATGTTAACCCAAGCTAATTAGGACAAGGTGCGAGCACTATTAGTATACTATGCATGAGGCTTGCAACTTATAAGATGTCTTATACATAACTCATATGCTTTATTACTACCGTTGACAAAATTGTTTCTTGTTTTCAAAATAAAAGCTCTAGCACAAAAATAGTAATCAATGCTTCCTCTCTGCGAAGGGCCTATCTTTTACTTTATTGTTGAGTCAGTTTACCTATTCTTTCTATCTTAGAAGCAAACACTTGTGTAAACTGTGTGCATTGATTCTTACATGTTCACCTATTGCACTTGTTATATTACTTTGTGTTGACAATTATCCATGAGATAAATATGTTGAAGTTGAAAGCAACCGCTGAAACTTATATCTTCCTTTGTGTTGCTTTAATGCCTTTACTTAGAACTTATTGCTTATGAGTTAACTGTTATGCAAGTCTTATTGATGCTTGTCTTGAAAGTATTATTCATGAAAAGTCTTTGCTATATGATTCATTTGTTTACTCATTATCTTCATCATTGCTTCGAATCGCTGCATTCATATCATGTGCTTTACAATAGTATTGATCAAGATTATGATAGCATGTCACTTCAGAAATTATCTTTGTTATCG
>NC_061510.1:153070155-153081803 GCF_022539505.1 Lolium rigidum | reverse complement strand
GGACCGATACGTCTCCGACGTATCGATAATTTCTTATGTTCTATGCCATATTATTGATGATACCTACATGTTTTATGCACACTTTATGTCATATTCGTGCATTTTCTCGGAACTAACCTATTAACAAGATGCCGAAGTGCCGCTACTCGTTTTCACGCTGTTTTTGGTTTCAGAAATCCTAGTAACGAAATATTCTCGGAATTGGACGAAACGAAGACCCAGGGTCCTATTTTTCCACGGAGCTTCCAGAAGACCGAAGAACACACGAAGTGGGGCCACGAGGTGGCCAGACCATAGGGCGGCGCGGCCCAGGTCTTGGCCGCGCCGACCTATGGTGTGGGCCCCTCGTTAGCCCCCCGACTCTGCCCTTCCGCCTACTTAAAGCCTCCGTCGCGAAACCCCTGAGGCGAAAAACCACGATACGGAAAACCTTACTGAGACGCCGCCGCCGCCGATCCCATCTCGGGGATTCCGGAGATCTCCTCCGCACTCCGCCGAGAGGGGATTCATCTCCCGGAGGACTCTACACCGCCATGGTCGCCTCCGGAGTGATGAGTGAGTAGTTCACCCCTGGACTATGGGTCCATAGCAGTAGCTAGATGGTTGTCTTCTCCTCATTGTGCTTCATTGTTGGATCTTGTGAGCTGCCTAACATGATCAAGATCATCTATCTCGTAATTCTATATGTTGTGTTTGTCGGGATCCGATGGATAGAGAATACCATGTCATGTTAATTATCAAGTTATTATACATGTGTTGTTTATGATCTTGCATGCTCTCCGTTACTAGTAGAGGCTCCGGCCAAGTTTTTACTTTTAACTCCAAGAGGGAGTACTTATGCTCGATAGTGGGTTCATGCCTGCATTGACACCTGGGACAAGTGATGTGAAAGTTCTAAGGTTGTGTTGTGCTCGTTGCCACTAGGGATAAAACATTGGCGCTATGTCCGAGGATGTAGTTGCTGATTACATTACGCACCATACTTAATGCAATTGTCTGTTGTTAGCAACTTAATACTGGAGGGGGTTCGAATGATAACCTGAAGGTGGACTTTTTAGGCATAGATGCAGTTGGATGGCGGTCTATGTACTTTGTCGTAATGCCCAATTAAATCTCACTATACTTATCATGTCATGTATGTGCATTGTTATGCCCTCTCTATTTTTCAATTGCCCGATCGTAATTTGTTCACCCAACATGCTTTTATCTTATGGGAGAGACACCTCTAGTGAACTCGTGGACCCCGGTCCATTCTTTAATACTCGAAATACAAATCTGCTGCAATACTTGTTTTACTATTTTCTCTGCAAACAATCATCTTCCACACAATACGGTTAATCCTTTGTTACAGCAAGCCGGTGAGATTGACAACCTCACTGTTTCGTTGGGGCAAAGTACTTTGGTTGTGTTGTGCAGGTTCCACGTTGGCGCCGGAATCTCCGGTGTTGCGCCGCACTACATCCCGCCGCCATCAACCTTCAACGTGCTTCTTGGCTCCTCCTGGTTCGATAAACCTTGGTTTCTTTCTGAGGGAAAACTTGCTGCTGTGCGCATCATACCTTCCTCTTGGGGTTGCCCAACGAACGTGTGAAATAGACGCCATCATGGACCCCTCCGGAACCTTCTAGAACCTTCCAGTCAATCATCGGAAAAATCCCGAACATTTCCGAAACCCAGAAATCAACTTCCCTTATATGAATCTTATTCTCCGGACTATTCCGGACCTCCTCGTGACATCCTGGATCACATCCGAGACTCCGAACAAACTTCGTCTCCTTACCATATTCAAATCTACTTATGCGACATCGAACCTTAAGCGCGTCACCCGACGGTTCGCGAACTATGTAGACATGGTCGAGACTCCTCTCCGAGCAATAACCAACAGCGGGATCTGGAGATCCATAATGGCTCCCACATATTCAACGATGACTTTAGTGATCGATTGAACCATTTACATACAATGCCGATTCCTTTTGTCACACGATATTATACTTGTCCGAGGTTTGATCATCGGTATCTCCATACCTTGTTCAACCTCGTTACCGACAAGTACTCTTTACTCGTACCGCGGTATGTCATCTCTCATGATCCAATCATGTGCTTGCAAGCTATTCAGACGACATTCCACCGAGAGGGCCCAGAGCATATCTATCCGTCATCGGGATGGACAAATCCCACTATTGATCCATATGCCTCAACTCACACTTTCCAAATACTTAATCCCATCTTTATAACCACCCATTTACGCAATGGCGTTTGATGTAATCAAAGTACCCTTCCGGTGTAAGTGATTTACATGATCTCATGGTCGAAGGACTAAGGCAACTATGTATTGAAAGCTTATAGCAAATTGAACTTAATGACTTGATCTTATGCTACACTCATTTGGGTGTGTGTCCATTATGTCATTCAACTAATGACATAACCTTGTTATTAATAACATCCAATGTTCATGATCACGAAACCATGATCATCCATTAATCAACAAGCTAGTTATATAAGAGGCTTACTAGGGACTCCTTGTTGTTTACATAACACACATGTATCAATGTTTCGGTTAATACAATTATAGCATGGTATGCAAACATTTATCATAAACACAAAGATATTATAATAACCATTTTATTATTGCCTCTTGGGCATATCTCCAACACTCCCCTCTCATCACAACCTCTCCTCATCCACTCACCGCTGCACATTGCCCACTAGCGCCGCCCAATTTCACCACCGTAGCCCGTAGCGCCGCCGCGGAAGAAGGAGGAGCTAGGAGCTGTCCTAGGAGACGTCGTCTGTTCGAGGAGATCCGCTGTCGTCCACAACGCCACCGCCGCACCTCGCCGACGATCGCCGCGCCGCCGGTGAGCCTTCGACCCCCTTCCCTCGCCGCGCCAGTGAGCTGCGCTCGTCACCGACGACGACGCACGCCAGCCGTTGGATCAGCTTCTGATCGTGCGTCCCACGCCAGCGCGTACCGCTTCGCCGTTTAAGTGGCACTGACAGTGGCCCCACTGTGAGGCGGCCCGCTCGCGCGAGACGCTGAGCTGGGCCGGCCCGTTTAGTTTTCTCTGTGCAGCCCAGTTAGCTTTCCCACCTAAGCCCATAGTTTGAATTCGAGTATTTTCGAATTATTCAAATTGCTCACTGCATCCTTTTTCAAAATTGAATAGAATCAATTCTACCCAACCAAATTTGATGAAATTGGTGTTGTTGGAAAGCTGGTGAAAATCTCTATCCAACCCCACTGGTCTCATCTCAAATTTCTTTGTAGAATTAATGTGACAAAAATAACAAGGAAGGGCCTTTTCCAACTTCAAAAAATTATTAAAAATCAACCCTAAGTGATTTTGAGTTGATTCCAACTCTCATAAATCACATTTCACATAATCTACATGTTTATATAAAAACATCACCTAGTCGTTTGTATGATCATGGACTAGAGCAGAATAATGGCTATGTAGCTATTTCTAGTCCATTTAAATTATCCAAAATTACTTCCTAATTAGTATGAGAGGTTTTCTCTCATTTAAATCATGGTCCTAAGCAATTAAAAGTGAGGTGTTGACTTGGTCTATATAATCTCATAATGGATTACTTAGAGACATTAAATTGTTATAAGAGTAAGGTTTAAATTGTATGAGGTTAGTACCTCATTTAAATCATTTTTCCCAAATGATAGATATGAATTGTTGACCTTGATCAACATGAATCATACCTTATTATTATTTGAGGAAATTAAATTGTAAAAAGATTCAATGAGAGGAAATTATTTCTCTCTTGCAAGTTTTCTTAACACACAAGCCAACCCCTTTTGATTAGTGTTGTGATGATAGAATAGCTTGTGTGAACCATGTGTGTGATTAGTATAGCCTTAAGACTTGCTTGGTGATTGTATACTTCGTATTCGATTTTAGACGCTAGTACCGAGGAGTACCAAGAGGAGGTGGTCTACTTCCAGGAAGAAGAAGACCACTTTGATCAGTACACCAACCAAGGCAAGCTAATATTCTTGCAAGCTACCTTAGTGCAAAGCTCCCCTTGAGCAAGGCACCATTGCCCTATTAACTTGTGTTTCACCTTACAAATCCCAGTTTTTAGCTCTCAAAGCTTTACCTTGTTTTCACAAGTTTACTTTTATAGTTAACTTGAGTCTAGTTGTGAAGTAGTACAAGAGTATCGAAGTTAGCCTAGAAAGCTACAAGCTAGTTAGCACCCCTCATGCTTAGTTGCTAGTGCTAAATTAAAAATGACTACTCTAGCTGGGAACTTGTGAAACTTTTGAATTATGAAACCTTGGAATGAAGAGTCATTCCATTGAAAGATTTTGAAGGTAAATGTGACTTGAATGATATGGTGTTTTTGATGAAAACTGATGATTGGGTTCGGATGCGATACCATTCCAATTCTTGAGTACCCCCACAATACCTGATTATGGGTAAGGCTTTAGCTGGAAATTTATGTGTCTTAGTATGGGTTCCCTCTGAACAAGCGTCATAGAGGTTATGCCGAAGCTGCCTCCATTGAAAGTGAAATGACATGAAATGAAGTGAATGTACTACCCAAGCCCTGTGCAGTTCCCGGGATAACAGTTGGCTATCACCGGGAGGCCAAACTCATGGGGAGAGGTGCCTATACTAGGGTGTGTAAGTGAAAGGTTAATGGTTGATGATCCGCATACTGAGTTATGATTATTCGGTGGTTATCCTTGACGGATGTAATCAAATGTTGTGGCACAAGTGTGCAACCTCTGCAGAGTGTAAACCTATTCGAATAGCCGCGTCCGCGGTCATGGACAGTTGGAAAGGCCATACTGTTCCGTCATCAGAACTTTTACAAAAGGGTGACTTGTGGTTTGAATTTGAAAGGTGACTTTGATTTGAATCACAACAGAGTTGTGGCAATAACACTAATGTTCCCACTTGACTTAGTTAGCTTATGAGGAGTCTTTTACTAAAGTGTTTATGAACTAAAATTGGCTTTATGCAAATAACTTAGAGCTTAGCATACTTTCCCTCAAACTGTTAGTGCTTACACTAGTATTAATTTGCGAGTACTTGAAAGTACTCACGGCTGTGTCCCTGGCTATTCCAATGGGCAGACTATGAAGTTGAACAGCAGTATGAACATGACGGCCAGCAGGACGTCTACGACAACTAGGAGCCTCTCCTAACGTCAAGCGTTGCCTGTGGAATAGATAGTCCACTACTACTTCACTTCCGCTACTTGTTATGTAATGATCAATAGATCAAGTGTTGTAATGAGACTGGATCATGTGATCCTTTTTATTGTAAGATTATTATGGTGTTGTAATGAATGATGACTCTATAATATTCAACTGTTATGTCTCGCAAAAACAATCTTCCTGGGATTGCGATGTATGGCATAATAGGCATCTGGACTTAAAAATCCGGGTGTTGACACATACTGAGAAGATCGGGCCACCCCTTTGCTTCTGACGGTAAAGCACACGTCCGTTGGGAACCCCAAAAGAAAATTTTCTCCTCAATGCTTGGGGGCCTAAAAAGATCATGCTCATCAAAGCCAGCTTCCCCAAGCTTAGAATTTTCCATATCATTAGCAACAATGGTGTTCAAAGCGTTCATACTAATATTACTACCAGATGCAAATAAGATTCCATAAGTTTTTTAATTTTCGCATCAAACAATCCATGTTTTAAATCAGGAAATAGAATAAGAAGCTCATTCTTGTCCATTATGCCAAACTAGTGTAAACAAGAAACAAAAAGATGCAATTGCAGGATCTAAAGGAAATAGCTTCGAGTACTTACAACGGCGAAAATAGCTTAGTAGCCGAGATCCGGAGTGTGAGTACCTTTTACCTTTCCTCCCGGCAACGGCGCCGTAAAATAGCTTGATGTCTACGGGTGCTTCTATTCTTGTAGACAGGTGTTGGGCCTCCAAGAGCAGAGGTTTGTAGAACAGCAGCAACTTTCCCTTAAGTGGATCACCCAAGGTTTATCGAACTCGGGGAGGAAGAGGTCAAAGATATCCCTCTCATGCAACCCCGCAACCACAAAGCAAGAAGTCTCTTGTGTCCCCAACACACCTAATAGGTGCACTAGTTCGGCGAAGAGATAGTGAAATACGGGTGGTATGAATGAATATGAGCGAGTAGTAACGGCACCAGAAAATAGCTTGCAGGCGTGTAGTTGATGGTGGTAATATGGTAGCAGTAGTAACGCAGTAAAACAGTAAACAAGCAGCGATAGCAGTATTTAGGAACAAGGCCTAGGGACCATACTTTCACTAGTGGACACTTGATGTCTACGGGAGCTTCTATTCTTGTAGACAGTGTTGGGCCTCCAAGAGCAGAGATTTGTAGAACAGCAGCAAGTTTCCCTTAAGTGGATTACCCAAGGTTTATCGATCTCAGGGAGGAAGAGGTCAAAGATATCCCTCTCATGCAACCCTGCAACCACAAAGCAAGAAGTCTCTTGTGTCCCCAACACACCTAATAGGTGCACTAGTTCGGCGAAGAGATAGTGAAATACGGAGTGGTATGAATAAGTAGTAGCAACGGCACCAGTAAAAGTGCTTTGCCCGGGACAGTAAACAAGCAGTAGTAACGCAGCAGTAGTAACGCAGCGTAGCAGTAACGCAGCTGAAACAAGTAAACAAGCAGCGATAGCAGTATTTAGGAACAAGGCCTAGGGATTAGACTTTCACTAGTGGACACTCTCAACATTGATCACATAACGGAATAGATAAATGCATACTCTACACTTTTGTTGGATGATGAACACATTGCGTAGGATTACACGAACCCTCAATGCCGGAGTTAACAAGCTCCACAATAATGCTCATATTTTAGTAACCTTTAGTGTAAGATAGATCAAAAGACTAAACCAAGTACTAGCATAGCATGCACACTGTCCCCTTCATGCATATGTAGGAGGAATAGATCACATCAATATTATCATAGCAATAGTTAACTTCGCAATCTACAAGAGATCATGATCATAGCATAAACCAAGTACTAACACGGTGCACACACTCTGTCACCTTTGCACACGTGCGGGAGGAATAAAACTACTTTAATAACATTGCTAGAGTAGCACATAGATAAATTGTGATACAAACACATTGCAATCATAAAGAGATATAAATAAGCACCTCACTATGCCATTCAACAGTGAATAAGTATTCTGTGAAATATAGCCTAAGAGACCCACACGGTGCACACACTCGTCACCTTTACACACGTGGGACAAGGAGTCTCCAGGAGATCACATAAGTAAAACTCACTTGACTAGCATAATGACATCTAGATTACAAGCATCATCATATGAATCTCAATCATGTAAGGCAGCTCATGAGATTATTGTATTGAAGCACATAGGAGAGAGATGAACCACATAGCTACCGGTACAGCCTCGAGCCTCGATGGAGAAGTACTCCCTCCTCATGGGAGCAGCAGCGGTGATGAAGATGGCGGTGGAGATGGCAGCGGTGTCGATGGAGAAGCCTTCCGGGGGCACTTCCCCGCTCCGGCAGGGTGCCGGAACGAGACTCCTCGTCCCCAGATCTTGGCTTCGCGATGGCGGCGGCTCTGGAAGGTTTTCCGTATCGTGGTTTTTTCGTATCAGGGGTTTCGCGACGGAGGCTTTTTATAGGCGAAGAGGCGGCGCAGGAGGGTCGAAGGGGTGGCCACACCATATGGCGGCGCGGCCAGGGCCTGGGCCGCGCCGGCCTATGGTCTGGGGGCCCAGTGCCCCCCCTCTGGTCCTTCCCGGGTGTACTGGATGCTTCCGGTGAAAATAGGAACCTGGGTCTTGATTTCGTCCGATTCCGAGAATATTTCGTTACTAGGATTTCTGAAACCAAAAACAGCAGAAAACAGGAACTGGCACTTCGGCATCTTGTTAATAGGTTAGTTCCATAAAATGCATGAATATGACATAAAGTGTGCATAAAACATGTAGGTATCATCAATAATATGGCATAGAACATAAGAAATTATCGATACGTCGGAGACGTATCAAGCATCCCCAAGCTTAGTTCTGCTCGTCCCGAGCAGGTAAAACGATAACAAAGATAATTTATGAAGTGATATGCCATCATAACCTTGATCATACTATTTGTAAACATATGTAGTGAATGCAGCGATCAAAACAATGGTAATGACATGAGTAAACAAGTGAATCATAAAGCAAAGACTTTTCATGAATAGTACTTCAAGACAAGTATTAATAAGTCTTGCATAAGAGTTAACTCATAAAGCAATAAATCAAAGTAAAGGTATTGAAGCAACACAAAGGAAGATTAAGTTTCAGCGGTTGCTTTCAACTTGTAACATGTATATCTCATGGATAATTGTCAACATAGAGTAATATAACAAGTACAATATGCAAGTATGTAAGAATCAATGCACAGTTCACACAAGTGTTTGCTTCTTGAGGTGGAGAGAAATAGGTGAACTGACTCAACATAAAAGTAAAGAGAATGGTCCTTCAAAGAGGAAAGCATCGATTGCTATATTTGTGCTAGAGCTTTTATTTTGAAAACATGAAACAATTTTGTCAACGGTAGTAATAAAGCATATGAGTTATGTACATTATATCTTACAAGTTGCAAGTCTCATGCATAGTATACTAATAGTGCCCGCACCTTGTCCTAATTAACATGGACTACCGGATCTTTGCAATGCACATGTTTTGACCAAGTGTCACAATGGGGTACCTCCATGCCGCTCGTACAAAGGTCTAAGGAGAAAGCTCGCATTTTGGATTTCTCGCTTTTGATTATTCTCAACTTAGACATCCATACCGGGACAACATGGACAACAGATAATGGACTCCTCTTTAATGCACAAGCATGTGGCAACAATTATTATTCTCATATGAGATTGAGGATATATGTCCAAACTGAAACTTCCACCATGAATCATGGCTTTAGTTAGCGGCCCAAAGTTCTTCTCTAACAACATGCATGCTCCAACCATGAAGGTGGTAGATCTCTCTTGCTTCGGACAAGAAGGACATGCATAGCAACTCACATGATATCCAACAAAGAATAGTTGATGGCGTCCCAGAAGCATGGTTATCGCACAACAAGCAACTTAATAAGAGATAAAGTGCATAAGTACATATTCAATACCACAATAGTTTTTAGGCTATTTGTCCCATGAGCTATATATTGCAAAGGTGAATGATGGAATTTTAAAGGTAGCACTCAAGCAATTTACTTTGGAATGGCGGATAAATACCATGTAGTAGGTAGGTATGGTGGACACAAATGGCATAGTGGTTGGCTCAAGTATTTTGGATGCATGAGAAGTATTCCCTCTCGATACAAGGTTTAGGCTAGCAAGGTTATTTGAAACAAACACAAGGATGAACGGTACAGCAAAACTCACATAAAAGACATATGGTAAACATTATAAGACTCCATACCGTCTTCCTTGTTGTTCAAAACTCAATACTAGATGTTATCTAGACTCTAGAGAAACCAAATATGCAAACCAAATTAGCAAGCTCTAAGTATTTCTTCATTAATGGGTGCAAAGTATATGATGCGAGAGCTTAAACATGAGCACAACAATTGCCAAGTATCAAATTATCCAAGACATTTTAGAATTACTACATGTATCATTTTCCAATTCCAACCATATAACAAATTAACGAAGAAGAAACTTCGCCATGAAAATTAAAAGCTAAGAACACATGTGTTCATACGAACCAGCGGAGCGTGTCTCTCTCCCACACAAGCATTTATTCAAACAAAAACAAAAACAAAAGCACACGAGACGCTCCAAGTAAAGTACATAAGATGTGGCCGAATAAAAATATAGTTTCAAGAGAAGGAACCTGATAATTTGTCGATGAAGAAGGGGATGCCTTGGGCATCCCCAAGCTTAGACGATTGAGTATTCTTAGAATATGCAGGGGTGAACCACCGGGGCATCCCCAAGCTTAGAGCTTTCACTCTCCTTGATCATAGTATATCATCCTCCTCTCTTGACCCTTGAAAACTTCCTCCACACCAAACTCAAAACAAACTCATTAGAGGGTTAGTGCACAATAAAAATTAACATGTTCAGAGGTGACACAATCATTCTTAACACTTCTGGACATTGCATAAAGCTACTGGACATTAATGGATCAAAGAAATTCATCCAACATAGCAAAAGAGGCAATGCAAAATAAAAGGCAGAATCTGTCAAAACAGAACAGTCCGTAAAGATGGATTTTATTAGGCCACCAGACTTGCTCAAATGAAAATTCCCAAATTGAATGAAAGTTGCGTACATATCTGAGGATCACTCACGTAAATTGGCATAATTTTCTGAGTTTCCTACAGAGAATTAGACCCAGATTCGTGACAGCAAAGAAATCTGGAACTGCGCAGTAATCCAAATCTAGTATTTACTTTACTATCAAAGACTTTACTTGGCACAACAAAACTCAAAACTAAGATAAGGAGAGGTTGCTACAGTAGTAAACAACTTCCAAGACACAAATATAAAACAAAGTACTGTAGCAAAATAACACATGGGTTATCTCCCAAGAAGTTCTTTTCTTTATAGCCATTAAGATGGGCTCAGCAGTTTTAATGATGCACTCGCAAGAGATAGTACTTGAAGCAAAAGAGAGCATCAAGAGGCAAATTCAAAACACATTTAAGTCTAACATGCTTCCTATGCAGAGGCATCTTGTACACAAATGAATTCATGAAGAACAAAGTGACAAGCATAAGAGGATAAAACAGGTATAGCTTCAAAAATTTCAGCACATAGAGAGGTGTTTTAGTAACATGAAAATTTCTACAACCATATTTTCCTCTCTCATAATAACTTTCAGTAGCAACATGAGCAAACTCAACAATATAACTATCACATAAAGCATTCTTATCATGAGTCTCATGCATAAAATTATTACTCTCCACATAGGCATAATCAATTTTATTAGTAATAGTGGGAGCAAATTCAACAAAGTAGCTATCATTATTATTCTCATCAAGTGTAGGAGGCATAGTATAATCACAATAAAATTTACTCTCCATAGTAGGTTGTACCAAAAGACCACTATCATTATAATCATCACATATGGGAGGCAAAGTATCATCAAATAAAATTTTCTCCTCAATGCTTGGGGGACTAAAAAGATCATGAAAACCAGCTTCCCAAGCTTAGAACTTTCTACATTATTATCAACAATGGTGTTCAAAGCGTTCATACTAATATTACTACCAGCATGCAAATAAGATTCCATAGGTTTTTTAATTTTCGCATCAAACAATCCATGTTTTAAATCAGGAAATAGAATAAGAAGCTCATTGTTGTCCATTATGCCAAACTAGTGCAAACAAGAAACAAAAAGATGCAATTGCAGGATCTAAAGGAAATAGCTTCGAGCACAAACACAATGGCGCCGTAAAAGTACTCGTTACTCGGAACCGGAGTATGAGTGCCTTTTTACCTTTCCTCCCCGGCAACGGCGCCGTGAAAATAGCTTGGCGCGTAGTTGACGAGGGAGGAAAAGTGCTTAGTTGCCGGGCTTGCCAATGTGTGAGTGCCGTTTACCTTCCCTCCCCGAGCAACGGCGCCGTAAAAGTGCTTGATGTCTACGGGAGCTTCTATTCTTGTAGACGTTGTTGGGCCCCCAAGAGCAGAGGTTTGGCATTGTTATAAGT
>NC_061510.1:153020335-153070055 GCF_022539505.1 Lolium rigidum | reverse complement strand
TGGCCACCCCTGAAAATACTAAGTTGTGTGACTTCACTAGCACAAATAATAATGATTTCCTATGCACACCTATTGCTCCGCCTGCTACTACAGTGGAATTCTTTGAAATTAAACCTGCTTTACTGAATCTTGTTATGCGAGAGCAATTTTCTGGTGTTAGTTCACGATGATGCTGCTGCCCATCTCAATAATTTTGTTGAACTATGTGAAATGCAAAAGTATAAAGATGTAGATGGTGATATTATTAAATTAAAATTGTTTCCTTTCTCATTAAGAGGAAGAGCTAAAGATTGGTTGCTATCTCTCGCCTAAGAATAGTATTGATTCCTGGACTAAATGCAAGGATGCTTTTATTGGTAGATATTATCCCCAGCTAAAATTATATCTTTGAGGAGTAGCATAATGAATTTTAAACAATTGGATAATAAACATGTTGCTCAAGCTTGGGAAAGAATGAAATCTTTGGTTAAAAATTGCCCAACCCATGGACTGACTACTTGGATGATCATCCAAACCTTCTATGCAGGACTAAATTTTTCTTCGCGGAATTTATTGGATTCAGCTGCTGGAGGTACATTTATGTCCATCACTCTTGGTGAAGCAACAAAGCTTCTTGATAATATGATGGTTAATTACTCTGAATGGCACACGGAAAGAGCTCCACAAGGTAAGAAGGTAAATTCTGTTGAAGAATCCTCTTCCTTGAGTGATAAGATTGATGCTATTATGTCTATGCTTGTGAATGGTAGGACTAATGTTGATCCTAATAATGTTCCGTTAGCTTCATTGGTTGCTCAAAATTCTAGGCCATATCCTGCTAATGGTAATTCTTATGGTAGATATGTTTCACCTAATGAGGAAAAGATGTTAGAAATTGAAAGATCCACCAAGAGCTTTATGCAATCACAATATGAGGAAAATAAATTGTTTACTAAAACTATGAATGAACAATCTACCTTGTTGAAGAATATAGGAAATCAACTTGAAAATCTGAATATGGAGATTTACGGGTTGCAAACTAAACTTGCAAATGCTTGAAACCCGAATCTCATACATGTACACGTCACAATCTTCTTTAATTAATAAAATGGCTGCTAAACCTGAGGATATTGAAAATAAAATTGTTACTACAGCAAATGCCATCCAAGTTAGAATTAATGAGAATATAAGATTAATGGCTGAACTGCGTGCTAGGTGGGATAGAGAAGAAAATGAAAAACTAGCTATAGAGAAAAATGTAGCTAAAGTTTGGACTATTACCACCACTAGCAATGCTAATTCTTCACATGTTGCTGCACCTCCTACTATCAATGATAAAATAATTGGTGTTGGCAATGTTTCTACTCCTAGTGCAAAGCGCGCAAAATTACTCGAAACTGCTAAAGCTACTTGAAAGCTGCATGTGATAAAACTGCTGGAAATTTTTCCAACCTTGGGGATGATAATCCAATTGCTTTAGATTGTAATGATTTAGATTTTGATGATTGCCACATCTCTGAAGTTATAAAGTTCTTACAAAAACTTGCTAAGAGTCCCAATGCTAGCGCTGTAAACTTGGCTTTCACAAAACATATTACAAATGCTCTCATAAAAGCTAGAGAAGAGAAACTAAAACTTGAAACTTATATTCCTAAAAAGCTAGAGGATGGTTGGGAGACCATCATTAAAATGAGAGTCAAAGATTTTGATTGTAATGCTTTATGTGATCTTGGTGCAAGTATTTACGGTTATGCCTAAAAAAGTCTATGATATGCTTGACTTGCCACCATTGAAAAACTGTTATCTGGATGTTAATCTCGCTGATAATGCTAAAAAGAAACCTTTGGGGAAAGTTGATAATGTTCATATTATGGTTAACAATAACCTTGTCCCCGTTGTTTTTGTTGTCTTGGATATTGAATGCAATGCATCTTGCCCCATCATATTGGGAAGACCTTTTCTTCGAACCGTTGGTGCTACTATTGATATGAAGGAAGGTAATATTAAATATCAATTTCCTCTCAAGAAAGGTATGGAACACTTCCCTAGAAAGAGAATGAAGTTACCTTATGATTCTATTATTAGAACAAATTATGATGTTGATGCTTCGTCTCTTGATGTTACTTGATACACACTTTCTGCGCCTAGCTGAAAGGCGTTAAAGAAAAGCGCTTATGGGAGACAACCCATGTTTTTATTACAGTATTTTTGTTTTATATTTGAGTCTTGGAAGTTGTTTACTACTGTAGCAACCTATCCCTATCTTAGTTTTGTGTTTTGTTGTGCCAAGTAAAGTATTTGATAGTAAAGTAAATACTAGATTTGGATTACTGCGCAGAAACAGATTTCTTTGCTGTCACGAATCTGTGTCTAATTCTCTGTAGGTAACTCAGAAAATTAAGCCAATTTACGTGAGTGATCCTCAGATATGTACGCAACTTTCATTCAATTTGGGAATTTTCATTTGAGCAAGTCTGGTGCCCTAATAAAATCCATCTTTACGGACTGTTCTGTTTTGACAGATTCTGCCTTTTATTTCGCATTGCCTCTTTTGCTATGTTGGATGAATTTCTTTGATCCATTAATGTCCAGTAGCTTTATGCAATGTCAAGAAGTGTTAAGAATGATTGTGTCACCTCTGAACATGTTAATTTTTATTGTGCACTAACCCTCTAATGAGTTGTTTCGAGTTTGGTGTGGAGGAAGTTTTCAAGGATCAAGAGAGGAGGATGATACAATATGATCAAGGAGAGTGAAAGCTCTAAGCTTGGGGATGCCCCGGTGGTTCACCCCTGCATATTCTAATAAGACTCAAGCGTCTAAGCTTGGGGATGCCCAAGGCATCCCCTTCTTCATCGACAACATTATCGAGGTTCCTCCCTGAAACTATATTTTTATTCCGTCACATCTTATGCACTTTGCTTGGAGCGTCGGTTTGTTTTTGTTTTTGTTTTGTTTGAATAAAATGGATCCTAGCATTCACTTTGTGGGAGAGAGACACGCTCCGCTGTAGCATATGGACAAGTATGTCCTTAGGCTCTACTCATAGTATTCATGGCGAAGTTTCTTCTTCGTTAAATTGTTATATGGTTGGAATTGGAAAATGCTACATGTAGTAACTCTAAAATGTCTTGGATAATTTGATACTTGGCAATTGTTGTGCTCATGTTTAAGCTCTTGCATCATATACTTTGCAACCATTAATGAAGAAACACTTAGAGCTTGCTAATTTGGTTTGCATATTTGGTTTCTCTAGAGTCTAGATAATATCTAGTATTGAGTTTTGAACAACAAGGAAGACGGTGTAGAGTCTTATAATGTTTACAATATGTCTTTTATGTGAGTTTTGCTGCACCGTTCATCCTTGTGTTTGTTTCAAATAACCTTGCTAGCCTAAACCTTGTATCGAGAGGGAATACTTCTCATGCATCCAAAATCCTTGAGCCAACCACTATGCCATTTGTGTCCACCATACCTACCTACTACATGGTATTTCTCCGCCATTCCAAAGTAAATTTCTTGAGTGCTACCTTTAAAATTCCATCATTCACCTTTACAATATATAGCTCATGGGACAAATAGCTTAAAAACTATTGTGGTATTGAATATGTACTTATGCACTTTATCTCTTATTAAGTTGCTTGTTGTGCGATAACCATGTTCCTGGGGACGCCATCAACTATTCTTTGTTGAATATCATGTGAGTTGCTATGCATGTCCGTCTTGTCTGAAGTAAGAGAGATCTACCACCTTAATGGTTGGAGCATACTGAAAGGATCGTATGCCGCACCTAGAGGGGGGGGTGAATAGGTGCTAACCAATTTTTAGTTCTTTTTCAATTTAGGCTTGACACAAAAGGTAAATTCTCTAGATATGCAACTAAGTGAATTTACCTATATGACAAGGATATCAACTAAGCAAGGTATAGCTATGCAATAGTAGATAGAGTGGGATAGAGGTAACCGAGAGTGAAGCACGCGATGACACGGAGATGATTCCCGTAGTTCCCTTCCTTTGCAAGAAGGTACGTCTACGTTTGGAGGAGTGTGGTTGCTACGCAAGCCAAACCAACAGCCACGAAGGCTTCACTCGGATCTCCTGTGAGCAACGCCACGAAGGCCTAGCCCACTTCCACTAAGGGATTTCATCGAGGCGGAAACCGGGCCTTTACAAAGTTCTTGGGGCACACATCCACAACCAAATTGGAGGCTCCCAAATCTGTAACAATACAACAATCAACAACAACACATCAACAACAAATCAACTAGGGAACCAAATAGGAACACTAGCATGAGATCCCTCAAACAAGAGAGGGAAATGAAGAACGCTTCGGTGAGGATGTAGATCGGTGTCTTCTCCTTCGAATCTCCAAAGATCAAGAGCTTTGGTTGGGGGAGGAAGGAGATCTTGCAAATCTTGTGTTTCTTGAGGTGGCTCTAATGGAGGAGGCTTGGCAGATTTCTTGTATAATGATTGAGCAAGCAACCAAGGTAGAAGAAGGGGGGTATTTATACCCCCTCTCAAAAATGAGCCGTTGCTGCTTCCGGGGGGCCGGATAATCCGGCCTAAGTAAGGGCCGGATAATCCGCCCCCCGGATAATCCGGCCTTCGGGGCAAAACTGTGACATTATCCGGCCAAATGTCCGGCCCCATGCCAGACTTGTTTTTCTTCCAGTCCTTAGCCAAAAACGGGGGGGCCGGATATTTCCAAAATATCCGGCCCGGATAATCCGGCCCTGGTACAATACCGGGACATTATCCGGGCAAATGTCCGGCCCCCATACTGCGCAACAATTCCTCGAGAGACTTAGCCAAAAACAGGGGGCGGATATTTCAACAATATCCGGCCCGGATTATCCGGCCTGGCCAAACTTTTCACGATGACTTTTGACGGACGATCAAATCCAACACACATGAATAATTATCTATGTAATCCCTGTACCACTTAATCAAACATTAGTGTATCACATATATTGACATCAAACACACAAAACATAATGTGAGAGATGTTCTTTCACATACATATTGTTAGAGAAGAACATTGGGCCGCTAACTAAAGCCATGATTCATGGTGGAAGTTTCAGTTTTGGACATATATCCTCAATCTCATATGAGAATAATAATTGTTGCCACATGCTTATGCATTAAAGAGGAGTCCATTATCTCGTTGTCCATGTTGTCCCGGTATGGATGTCTAAGTTGAGAATAATCAAAAGCGAGAAATCCAAAATGCGAGCTTTCTCCTTAGACCTTTGTACATGCGGCATGGAGGTACCCCATTGTGACACTTGGTTAAAACATGTGTATTGTGATGATCCGGTAGTCCAAGCTAATTAGGACAAGGTGCGGGCACTATTAGTATACTATGCATGAGACTTGCAACTTGTAAGATATAATTTTCATAACTCATATGCTTTATTACTACCGTTGACAAAATTGTTTCATGTTTTCAAAATAAAAGCTCTAGCACAAATATAGCAATCGATGCTTTCCTCTTTGAAGGACCATTCTTTTACTTTTATGTTGAGTCGGTTCACCTATCTCTCTCCACCTCAAGAAGCAAACACTTGTGTGAACTGTGCATTGATTCCTACATACTTGCATATTGCACTTGTTATATTACTCTATGTTGACAATTATCTATGAGATATACATGTTACAAGTTGAAAGCAACCGCTGAAACTTAATCTTCCTTTGTGTTGCTTCAATACCTTTACTTTGATTTATTGCTTTATGAGTTAACTCTTATGCAAGACTTACCGATGCTTGTCTTGAAGTACTATTCATGAAAAGTCTTTGCTTTATGATTCACTTGTTTACTCATGTCATTACCATTGTTTTGATCGCTGCATTCATTACATATGTTTACAAATAGTATGATCAAGGTTATGATGGCATGTCACTTCAGAAATTATCTTTGTTATCGTTTTACCTGCTCGGGACGAGCAGAACTAAGCTTGGGGATGCTGATACGTCTCCGACGTATCGATAATTTCTTATGTTCCATGCCATATTATTGATGATACCTACATGTTTTATGCACACTTTATGTCATATTCGTGCATTTTCCGGAACTAACCTATTAACAAGATGCCGAAGAGCCGATTGCTTGTTTTACTGCTGTTTTTGGTTTCAGAAATCCTAGTAACGAAATATTCTCGGAATTGGACGAAATCAAAACCCGGGGTCCTATTTTGCCACGAAGCTTCCGGAAGACCGAAGAGGAGTCGAAGTGGGGCCACGAGGGGCCGCCACCATAGGGCGGCGCGGCCCGGGCCTTGGCCGCGCCGACCTGTGGTGTGGGGCCCTCGTGTGGCCCCCACGTTGCCCTTCCGCCTACTTAAAGCCTCCGTCGCGAAACCCCCGATGTGAAAAAACCACGATACGGAAAACCTTCCGGAGACGCCGCCGCCGCCAATCCCATCTCGGGGATTCGGAGATCTCCTCCGGCACCCCGCGGGAGGGGATTCATCTCCCGGAGGACTCTACACCGCCATGGTCGCCTCCGGAGTGATGAGTGAGTAGTTCACCCCTGGACTATGGGTCCATAGCAGTAGCTAGATGGTTGTCTTCTCCTCATTGTGCTTCATTGTTGGATCTTGTGAGCTGCCTAACATGATCAAGATCATCTATCTGTAATACTATATGTTGTGTTTGTCGGAATCCGATGGATAGAGAATACCATGTTATGTTAATTATCAAGTTATTACCTATGTGTTGTTTATGATCTTGCATGCTCTCCGTTATTAGTAGAGGCTCCGGCCAAGTTTTTGCTCTTAACTCCAAGAGGAGTATTTATGCTCGATAGTGGGTTCATGCCCGCATTGATACCGGGCATGTGACAGAAAGTTCTAAGGTTGTGTTGTGCTGTTGCCACTAGGGATAAAACATTGATGCTATGCCTAAGGATGTAGTTGTTGATTACATTACGCACCATACTTAATGCAATTGTCTGTTGCTTTGCAACTTAATACTGGAAGGGGTTCGGATGATAACCTGAAGGTGGACTTTTTAGGCATAGATGCAGTTGGATGGCGGTCTATGTACTTTGTCGTAATGCCCAATTAAATCTCACTATACTTATCATGACATGTATGTGCATTGTTATGCCCTCTCTATTTGTCAATTGCCCGACTGTAATTTGTTCACCCAACATGCTTTTATCTTATGGGAGAGACACCTCTAGTGAACTGTGGACCCCGGTCCATTCTTTTAATACTGAAATACAAATCTGCTACAATACTTGTTCTTTACTGTTTTCTCTGCAAACAATCATCTTCCACACAATACGGTTAATCCTTTGTTACAGCAAGCCGGTGAGATTGACAACCTCACTGTTTTGTTGGGGCAAAGTACTTTGGTTGTGTTGTGCAGGTTCCACGTTGGCGCCGGAATCTCCGGTGTTGCGCCGCACTACATCCCGCCGCCATCAACCTTCAACGTGCTTCTTGGCTCCTCCTGGTTCGATAAACCTTGGTTTCTTTCTGAGGGAAAACTTGCTGCTGTGCGCATCATACCTTCCTCTTGGGGTTCCCAACGAACGTGTGAATTACACGCCATCAGCCGCCTCCGTTCTTAGGTGCGCATCTGGCCGTGTGGTTCCAATACTTTTGCTATAGTCTTCAGATTGCCTGTTGCTCCAGTCTCCAGATTAGTTTCAGTAATATGCCTTAGTTTCCTTGTGCTTTTGACTGCATTGGTTCAGTGGTTACCAGATGCTAAGGTAGGATGATGTTTCTTTTTGGTTTTTCTATTGATTGTAGGAATGAGAATACTCGAATCCAAGTGTTTATTTATTAGAGAGCTCAAACAAAGTTCTGAAATTTTAATTCACCAAAGAAATGGGTACAAGAAAAATGGCCATTCATTCCATGTTACTTATAGGTAGCAACCTGAAAATTCTGGGATTTGCTTATACTCCTCGATGCTGAACAACCTAGAAAGTCTGAATGTACTGAACAACATAAAATTCTGAGATCATTGATACGTCTCCAACGTATCGATAATTTCTTGTGTTCCATGCCACATTATTGATGTTATCTACATGTTTTATGCACACTTTATGTCATATTCGTGCATTTTCTGGAACTAACCTATTAACAAGATGCCGAAGTGCCGGTTCTTGTTTTCTACGCTGTTTTTGGTTTCAGAAATCCTAGTAAAGAAATATTCTCGGAATTGGACGAAATAAAAGCCCAGAGGCCTATTTTCTCACGAAGCTTCCGTAAGTCCGAAGGAGAGACGAAGAGGGGCCACGGGGGCGCCAAACCCTAGGGCGGCGCGGCCCCCCTTGGCCGCGCCGGCCGTGGTGTGGGCCCCCTGTGCCGCCTCTTGACCTGCCCTTCCGCCTACAAATAGCCTCCGTGACGAAACCCCCGCATCGAGAGCCACGATACGGAAAACATTCCTGAGACGCCGTCGCCGCCGATCCCATCTCGGGGGATCCTGGAGATCGCCTCCGGCACCCTGCCGGAGAGGGGATTCATCTCCCGGAGGACTCTACACCGCCATGGTCGCCTCCGGAGTGATGAGTGAGTAGTCTACCCCTGGACTATGGGTCCATAGCGGTAGCTAGATGGTTGTCTTCTCCCCATTGTGCTATCATTGTCGGATCTTGTGAGCTGCCTATCATGATCAAGATCATCTATATGTAATTCTATATGTTGCGTTTGTTGGGATCCGATGAATAGAGAATACTTGTTATGTTGATTATCAAAGTTATGCTTATGTGTTGTTTATGATCTTGCATGCTCTCCGTTATTAGTAGATGCTCCGGCCAAGTAGATGCTTTTAACTCCAAGAGGGAGTACTTATGCTCGATAGTGGGTTCATGCCTGCATTGACACCAGGACGAGTGATGGAAAGTTCTAAGGTTGTGTTGTGCTTGTTGCCACTAGGGATAAAACATTGATGCTATGTCTAAGGATGTAGTTGTTGATTACATTACGCACCATACTTAATGCAATTGTCCGTTGTTTTGCAACTTAATACTGGAGGGGTTCGGATGATAACCTCGAAGGTGGACTTTTTAGGCATAGATGCAGTTGGATGGCGGTCTATGTACTTTGTCGTAATGCCCAATTAAATCTCACTATACTCATCATGATATGTATGTGCATTGTCATGCTCTCTTTATTTGTCAATTGCCCAACTGTAATTTGTTCACCCAACATGCTTGTTCGTCTTATGGGAGAGACACCTCTAGTGAACTCGTGGACCCCGGTCCAATTCTCTTTACTGAAATACAATCTACTCGCAATACTTGTTTCTACTGTTTTCTCTGCAAACAATCATCTTCCACACAATACGGTTAATCCTTTGTTACAGCAAGCCGGTGAGATTGACAACCTCACATTGTTTCGTTGGGGCAAAGTAGCTTGGTTGTGTTGTGCGGGTTCCACGTTGGCGCCGGAATCTCCGGTGTTGCGCCGCACTACATCCCGCCGCCATCAACCTTCAACGTGCTTCTTGGCTCCTCCTGGTTCGATAAACCTTGGTTTCTTTTTGAGGGAAAACTTGCTGCTGTGCGCATCATACCTTCCTCTTGGGGTTGCCCAACGAACGTGTGAAATACACGCCATCAAGCTCTTTTTCTGGCGCCGTTGCCGGGGAGATCAAGACACGCTGCAAGGGGAGTCTCCACTTCTCAATCTCTTTACTTTGTTTTTGTCTTGCTTTATTTTATTTACTACTTTGTTTGCTGCACTAAATCAAAATACAAAAAAATTAGTTGCTAGTTCTACTTTATTTGCTATCTTGTTTGCTATATCAAAAACACAAAAAAAAATTTAGTTTACCTGCATTCACTTTACTTATTTCATCATGTTTCCTTTTAATTTTACTACAAAGAACATACCGGTAGGACGTGGGTCTATAGTCGGGAGAAATAATATAGAAGAATTCTTCAACCATGTTAGTACCATTGAAAATTTTGAAGATAGACACTTGATAGATCTTGCGCCTACTTATGAAATTGCTGCTGCGCATTTAGTTCGCTTGTTGGAAACTAAATTTGTTAATCTTAATCCTATAATCCAATACATGTTTTTCACGCTTGGTGATATGGAAGAAGGGGAAAAGAAAGATTTTGTATTAGAAACCCTTCTTAGAGAATTTGGTGGTCTAGCAAGAGAAGATAGAAAGGTGTTTGCTAAATTTAATATGCTTGGTTCTCCTACTAATTTTGTTAGTCTCCTTGAAAAGATGGATATGGATAGAATAAGATACACTAATAATATTGATGATGGAGGGGAGATCAAAGCACCAATACCATGTAAGCTCCTAGCTATGAATGATGCACTAGAAAATAACTATGCTTGGCTTGTTCCTGAAAATTTGTTTGATGAGAGTAGCACACCTAAGACTAATGAAAAGGGAGATGCTAAAACTTATGTATCTAATATAATATGCCTAGTTGAGAAAACTCCACACCTCGCTGAGAATGCTTCATCCTTCGATAATACTTGATACACACTTTCTGCGCCTAGCTGAAAGGCGTTAAAGAAAGCGCTTATGGGAGACAACCCATGTTTTTACCTACAGTACTTTGTTTTTATTTTGTGTCTTGGAAGTTGTTTACTACTGTAGCAACCTCTCCTTATCTTAGTTTTGAGTTTTGTTGTGCCAAGTTAAGCCGTTGATAGAAAAGTAAGTACTAGATTTGGATTACTGCGCAGTTCCAGATTTCTTTGCTGTCACGAATCTGAGCCCACTGCCCTGCAGGAAGCTCAGAAAATTATGCCAATTTACGTGCATGATCCTCAGATATGTACGCAACTTTCATTCAATTTGAGCATTTTCATTTGAGCAAGTCTGGTGCCATTTTAAAATTCGTCAATACGAACTGTTCTGTTTTGACAGATTCTGCCTTTTATTTCGCATTGCCTCTTTCGCTATGTTGGATGAATTTCTTTGATCCACTAATGTCCAGTAGCATTATGCAATGTCCAGAAGTGTTAAGAATGAGTGTGTCACCTCTGAATATGTCAATTTATATTGTGCACTAACCCTCTAATGAGTTGTTTCGAGTTTGGTGTGGAGGAAGTTTTCAAGGATCAAGAGAGGAGTATGATGCAACATGATCAAGGAGAGTGAAAGCTCTAAGCTTGGGGATGCACCCGGTGGTTCACCCCTGCATATATCAAGAAGACTCAAGCGTCTAAGCTTGGGGATGCCCAAGGCATCCCCTTCTTCATCAACAAATTATCGAGTTCCTCCCCCGAAACTACATTTTTATTCGGCCACATCTTATGTGCTTTTTCTTGGAGCGTCGTTTCGTTTTTGTTTTTGTTTTGTTTGAATAAAATGGATCCTAGCATTCACTTTATGGGAGAGATACACACTCCGCTGTAGCTTATGGACAAATATGTCCTTGGTTTCTACTCATAGTATTCATGGCGAAGTTTCTCCTTCGTTAAATTGTTATATGGTTGGAATTGGAAAATGATACATGTAGTAATTGCTATAAATGTTTTGGGTAATGTGATACTTGGCAATTGTTGTGCTCATGTTTAAGCTCTTGCATCATATGCTTTGCACCCATTAATGAAGAAATACATAGAGCATGCTAAAATTTGGTTTGCATATTTGGTTTCTCTAAGGTCTAGATAATTTCTAGTTTTGAGTTTGAACAACAAGGAAGACGGTATAGAGTATTATAATGCTTTCAATATGTCTTTTATGTGAGTTTTGCTGTACTAGTTCATCCTTGTGTTTGCCTCAAATAACCTTGCTAGCCTAAACCTTGTATCGAGAGGGAATACTTCTCATGCATCCAAAATACTTGAGCCAACCACTATGCCATTTGTGTCCACCATACCTACCTATACTACATGGTATTTTCCCGCCATTCCAAAGTAAATTGCTTGAGTGCTACCTTTAAAATTCCATCATTCACCTTTGCAATATATAGCTCATGGGACAAATAGCTTAAAAACTATTGTGGTATTGAATATGTAATTATGCACTTTATCTCTTATTAAGTTGCTTGTTGTGCGATAACCATGTTTATCGGGGAACGCCATCAACTCATTGTTGAATTTCATGTGAGTTGCTATGCATGTTCGTCTTGTACGAAGTAAGGGCGATCTACACTGAGTTGAATGGTTTGAGCATGCATATTGTGAGAGAAGAACATTGGGCCGCTAACTAAAGCCATGTTCCATGGTGGAAGTTTCAGTTTTGGACAAACATCCTCAAATCTCTAATGAGAAAAGAATTAATTGTTGTTGAATGCTTAAAGCATTAAAAGAGGAGTCCATTATCTGTTGTCTATGTTGTCCCGGTATGGATGTCTAAGTTGAGAATAATCAAAAGCGAGAAATCCAAATGCGAGCTTTCTCCTTAGACCTTTGTACAGGCGGCATAGAGGTACCCCTTTGTGATACTTGGTTAAAGCATATGTATTGCGGTGATAATCCAGGTAGTCCAAGCTAATTAGGACAAGGTGCGAGCACTATTAGTACACTATGCATGAGGCTTGCAACTTATAAGATATAATTTACATGATGCATATGCTTTATTACTACCGTTGACAAAATTGTTTCATGTTTTCAAAATCAAAGCTCTAGCACAAATATAGCAATCGATGCTTTTCCTCTATGAGGACCATTCTTTTACTTTTATGTTGAGTCAGTTCACCTATTTCTCTCCACCTCAAGAAGCAAACACTTGTGTGAACTGTGCATTGATTCTTACATACTTGCTTATTGCACTTATTATATTACTCTATGTTGACAATATCCATGAGATATACATGTTACAAGTTGAAAGCAACCGCTGAAACTTAATCTTCTTTTGTGTTGCTTCAATACCTTTACTTTGAATTATTGCTTTATGAGTTAACTCTTATGCAAGACTTATTGATGCTTGTCTTGAAATGCTATTCATGAAAAGTCTTTGCTTTATGATTCAGTTGTTTACTCATGTCATACACATTGTTTTGATCGCTGCATTCTCTACATATGCTTTACAAATAGTATGATCAAGTTTATGATGGCATGTCACTCCGTAAATTATCTTTGTTATCGTTTTACCCGCTCGGGACGAGCGGAACTAAGCTTAGGGATGCTGATACGTCTCCAACGTATCGATAATTTCTTGTGTTCCATGCCACATTATTGATGTTATCTACATGTTTTATGCACACTTTATGTCATATTCGTGCATTTTCCGGAACTAACCTATTAACAAGATGCCGAAGTGCCGATTCTTGTTTTCTGCTGTTTTTGGTTTCAGAAATCCTAGTAAAGAAATATTCTCGGAATTGGACGAAATAAAAGCCCAGAGGCCTATTTTCTCACGAAGCTTCCGGAAGTCCGAAGGAGAGACGAAGAGGGGCCACGGGGCGCCAAACCCTAGGGCGGCGCGGCCCCCCCTTGGCCGCGCCGGCCTGTGGTGTGGGCCCCCGTGCCGCCTCTTGACCTGCCCTTCCGCCTACAAATAGCCTCCGTGACGAAACCCCCGGCACCGAGAGCCACGATACGGAAAACATTGCGAGACGCCGTCGCCGCCGATCCCATCTCGGGGGATCCTGGAGATCGCCTCCGGCACCCTGCCGGAGAGGGGATTCATCTCCTGGAGGACTCTACACCGCCATGGTCGCCTCCGGAGTGATGAGTGAGTAGTCTACCCCTGGACTATGGGTCCATAGCAGTAGCTAGATGGTTGTCTTCTCCCCATTGTGCTATCATTGTCTGGATCTTGTGAGCTGCCTATCATGATCAAGATCATCTATATGTAATTCTATATGTTGCGTTTGTTGGGATCCGATGAATAGAGAATACTTGTTATGTTGATTATCAAAGTTATGCTTATGTGTTGTTTATGATCTTGCATGCTCTCCGTTATTAGTAGATGCTTCTGGCCAAGTAGATGCTTTTAACTCCAAGAGGGAGTACTTATGCTCGATAGTGGGTTCATGCCTGCATTGACACCCGGGACAATGACGAGAAAGTTCTAAGGTTGTGTTGTGTTGTTGCCACTAGGGATAAAACATTGATGCTATGTCTAAGGATGTAGTTGTTGATTACATTACGCACCATACTTAATGCAATTGTCCGTTGTTTTGCAACTTAATACCGGAGGGGTTCGGATGATAACCTCGAAGGTGGACTTTTTAGGCATAGATGCGGTTGGATGGCGGTCTATGTACTTTGTCGTAATGCCCAATTAAATCTCACTATACTCATCATGATATGTATGTGCATTGTCATGCTCTCTTTATTTGTCAATTGCCCAACTCGTAATTTGTTCACCCAACATGCTCGTTCGTCTTATGGGAGAGACACCTCTAGTGAACCGTGGACCCCGGTCCAATTCTCTTTACTCGAAATACAATCTACTGCAATACTTGTTTCTCACTGTTTTCTCTGCAAACAATCATCTTCCACACAATACGGTTAATCCTTTGTTACAGCAAGCCGGTGAGATTGACAACCTCACTTGTTTCGTTGGGGCAAAGTAGCTTGGTTGTGTTGTGCAGGTTCCACGTTGGCGCCGGAATCTCCGGTGTTGCGCCGCACTACATCCCGCCGCCATCAACCTTCAACGTGCTTCTTGGCTCCTCCCGGTTCGATAAACCTTGGTTTCTTTCGAGGAAAACTTGCTGCTGTGCGCATCATACCTTCCTCTTGGGGTTGCCCAACGAACGTGTGAAATACACGCCATCAATCATCTCGTGTTGTAACACACTGTAGTACTGTACTGAAACTAAGCAAATCCCAGTAATACCAAATCATTAGATGCTAGATTTTCATGACCTTTTCATCTGGTAAAATACAACCTAAATAAATCCAATCTCAGCCGGTTTATATCTTTGGCAATCTCTGAATTTTTGTTTGTTCTAGGCATTTGCACTTTGGCTTAGCATGCGCACCCTTTACAAACTTAGGTAACAACACTGGAGATTCTGTGAACATATCCATAACACAAAATCTCTGAGTTTTTGCGAACGGCACGGAGTATAATAATAGTCTGTCTACTAGATTTACAAAATCATTCAACAAAGCACCACATTGTGTGAATCTAGTCTATTCAGAAAGCATTTTCTTCGTGCAGATGTCATGCTCCTCATTAACCGCGACGCATTCTGATCCAGGGAAGAGCTTTTCAAATATTTAGATGCAGATGCAGCCTTTGATTTCTTCACCTTCGTTTCATGTTCAGTCTCATCTGTAAATGGGATAGTAAATGAGACATGCAGTAAGGTAATGATCAGACTAAGAAACAGATCCTTACTTAAGTTCTCAAAGGCCTAGAAATAAATCCTCACCTAAGTTCTCGAAGGCAAACACATTATGGTCATAAATAGAGTACATCCTCTTGGGGTGTGGAGCTGGAGTCGAGGGTCTCTCCGGGTTGGTGATTTCAGTAGCACTTGGGGCACACCTCATCACTACATCTTTATTATCCACAACTGACATAGGAGATGCACCACTATCAGCTTCCTCTAGCAAGCTTGAGAATCGCGGAAACGTGCTCTGCCTAACATAGAAGAGCATATATGCTTCTTAATGTAGTGCACTTGTCTCAGTAATTGAATCAACCTGCAACACAAACATGACTTTTACAAGGTGAAAATGCTCTGTCATGAAAAGAAAGAGCAAATAACTTGTGACACTTACAAATTGAGGTCAAGGACACCAACCAAGCCTCTCTGTTGTTGCTCTTGCATCATCTCCGCCGAACTCAAATTGAGGTCAAGGACACCAACCAAGCCTCTCTGTCGCTGCTCTTTCATCATCTCCGCCGAACTCAAATTGAGATCAAGAACACCAACCAAGCCTCTTTGTTGCTGCTCTTGCATCTGATGTGCTCCACGAGTCTCATCATGTGATCTCGTTGGAGGGAATCCCAATCTCATCTGGATCAAAGGTTCGGAGAAGATGTCCTTCTCGCGCATTCTTTCATATCTCCACATACCTTTTGCACTAAGGGGTAGTTTCTTCCTCTCGGAAACAAGCTTATATAGGTTGTCGCCAACAATTTGTTCCATCATATAGCTATTGGAGAGCACTATTGGGTCATCATATTGGAGGCTCATCTTGCTGTCCATTCTCTTACGCTTGTTGTGTTGTACTTCTCTTGTTCTCTTGTCCATATCCTATAAACGTAACAAGTTTAACATGTTTCAGACTTTTTCCTTGTAAATATGCAACATCAAAATATTCAAATTGCATATTGTTTGTGTTCCACTATCTAGTCAGCTTACTTTGTTATTTTTGGCTAATACTGACATTTCTTTTAACAGGATAGAACCTTGATGATCATACGGCAATTCAATCAGAGAGTTCCCTTGCCATGGAAAGTTAATACTCCAAACAGAGAGTAGAAGATTCATTTCTAGAATTTCAAGCAAATACTGTCACAGGTTAGTTTGTTTATCCGTCGACATGCTACAGCTCAGAACCTTGCATGTGAATTGGCAAAATAAACATTTGTTAAACAGAGAGTAAGTTATTTCAGCACAATAATTAGCAAAATGAACATGGAACATTTGTTAAATAAGTTCTTGTACTGTATGATCTTTGTCTGATCACAACAGAGCAATACTGTCATTGCCCTGAACCTAGACTGCTAGAGGTGGTTGTCAGGCAAAACTTAGTTCTCATCCCAAATTAAACAGATGTTCAGGGACCAAACATAACCATGCCCTTTTAAACAAATGCGTTGAATAGAGAATTGTCATAACCATGCCTTTTCTCTCTTTATATATGTACATTCAAAGAACCTGCTGCATAGACTAGAGATTTGCAAAGTTCAGACCCGTTTTAACATCACTAAAAACCCGCTGCTAACATTCAAACAATCCGGTGCTAGCTGCTGGAGTATACTTCTTGCTAATTGTGTGCTCAAATTGTACACCGCAGCTCGAAGACGAAGTTGTTCCTGCTTCGCTTCATCAACCGGGAAGACGGCGAGGGAAACGGACGGCTCCGGCATGGGAAGCGGCGAGAACGGCCTCGCCTGTGTGTCTTTGCATCGAGAAGGAGGCAGGCCGGAGCTTCTTCCAGAGCATCCAACTGTGAATGCAGTGGCGGGATGCGCTCACGGTCGCCAGGGCCGGAGGAGCAGCGACCCCGGCAGTGCCGGCCTCCTTGAGGAGGACGCATGGGAGAAGGAGGAGGCAAGCTCGGGAGACCCTCGCGAGGAGCGGAAGGCGAGCTTGGGAGGGCAGCGGGAGCCACCGGCGCGAGGGGCGCAAGGCCACCGGCGCGGAAGGCGAGCTCTTGAGGGCATCGGGAGCCGCCGGCGGGACGGGCGCGAGGCCACCGGAGCGAGGGGCGCGAGGCCGCTGGCGAAAGCCGAGCTCGTGAGGGCGGCGGGAGCCGCCCGCGAGAGGGCGAGGAGGCCGCCGGTGCGAGGAGCGCGCGAGGCCGCAGGCGCGAGGAGCTCGAGGCCGCCGGCGCGGAAGGCGAGCTCGCGAGGGCGGGGGGCCTCCGGCTAGAGGGCGGCGCAAGGCCGGCGGGGCGCGGAGCGCGGACGCGGGCGCTTGAGGGCCGCCGGCGCGAGGCGCGGGAATCCGCCGGCCAGCCGGAGCGAGGCGCGGGAATCCGCCGGCCAGCCGTCGTGAGCCCGCGAGCGCGGGAGTCCGCCGGTAGAATTCTGCCTGATCGCGATCGATGGATTGCGGAGGGAGTCGATCGTCTCGGTTTTCAAATTGTAAGGGTGCAAATGCAAAAAACGATTTGAACTAGCTTCCGACATTTTTTTCTGGACGGAGGGAGTAATATAAAGTACTCCCGTTTTGTCCGAGGAACTTTCTGTGTTTGTTGCCGTTTGCACACCTGCACAGGGGAGACTCGTCGGTCGTCGCCTCCTCGGTAATCTTAGCCGTCTGCCTCCATCTGGATAGTCCAAATTTACTCAACTCGTACAATACACCCCAATTTCTCTGTCCCCGTCTCCCACACTCACACTGCCAAATCCCAAAACCCTAGCCCAACCCCTGCCTCCTCCGCCGCCGCCGCCATGGCAGGAGAAGCAGCAGCAGCCCGCGGCCGCAAGGCCCGCAACTTCGCGACCTTCCGCCTCTTCCCCCGCGACGGTGCCGCCGGCCCCGACGACCGCGTCTTCGTCCGCGTCGACAACAACGCCTACACCATCCCCGGCTTCGGCGACGACCAGGACCCTCCCCTCTCCCCCACCGCTGCCGCCGACCAGCTCCCTTCATCCACCTCTGCCCCCCTCCCCGACCACGTCCGCCAGCAGATCCTCGAGCTCGGCCTCCCCGACGACGGCTACAACTACCTTCTCCATCTCCGCGAGCTCCGCCCCGCCGCTGCCGCCTCCTCCTTCGTCCCCAGCCATACCGCCCGCCCCGAGCCGCTCCCCCTCGACGTGAAGGTCGGCTCTTTCTCTCTCCAAAGCCCACTCATGTTCTCCCATTCGAGCGTCTAACGTTAGTTTTCTCCTGTGCAGGCGTATGATGCAAGCAAGGTGCGAGTTGCTTCCGGCAAGGCCGAGGAAGAGTTGGACGAGGGGAGGACCATGTGTAAGGTGGCCGCAAAGACTGCACCGGTGAGGCGGGTTGGGAAGGCCATCGACCCTGACGTTGCAAGGTTGCTAGATGAGAGCGATGATGAGGGTCTGGAGGAGGATTTTGTCATCATGGCCAACCAAGCCGAAGGGGATGAGGTGGACGATGAAGAGGAGGAAGAGGGTGGTGGTGTGTTCAGTGATGTGGAAGATGATGAGGGGTTCGAGGATGAAGAGAGTGAGCCCAGGCAGAGGGTGCCGAGGCTGCTGGACGAACAGTTTGATTTGGTGAGTTTTTTTCCACTAAATTTCTTTAGTTTGCTATATGCAATACTGTGAAAAGATTGTTTGCCTTGTTATTACAAGTTCATGATTGATGGTTTGTTTTTGATAAGAAGACTGCTAAGTTTAAGTGATACTAAATTGTAATCACACATTGACAAATATGCAGCTTTAGTAATCCCTGTTATATGGTCTACACATGTCTTTCCGTCGTGTGAGCTTTTCTGTTGTATTTAACCATTCAGTACATGTGAAGCTTTCTCTGTATAGAAGATACAGTGTCAAAAGTTAAACCCTATGTGTTGTAACTAATTCAAGTGAACATATTTAGCGGAATGTCTTCTATTACTTGTCTCATCAGCCCCCAATTTTCTGTAATGTAGGCTAGGGATCTTGTCCTATGTTTTGACCTGTTAGCTTTGCCAGTTGCAAAATCTATATGTCAAATTTTGACTCGTTGTAAATAAATTTACAGCTTGCTTTGGAAGAATATGGAGATAGTGATGATGATGCTGGAGGTGTTAGAGATGGGGAGCATGAATTGCCAAACGAGGTTATAGATGAATTGAAATTGTTCCACAATCAAAATGTATGCAATGATGAAGGGTACAGAACGCCAGGAGATTTTGTTCGTAGAAAGCTTGACACAACCACCGCAGAGGAGGTGGATGAATCTGCTAATGTGATCCAGAAGTGTGCCGAGTATGCTGAAAAGTATTTAAATGACCCCGCACAAGATGAAGAGGTCGTGCTTGTTTCAGAAAGCAGTGATGAGTCTGAGGTTTGGGACTGTGAGTCCATTGTTTCCACCTACTCTAACTTGGACAATCACCCTGGAAAAATTCAAGCTCCAAGAAAACCTAGAAATCTGCTTCCCAAAGTTTTCCCTGGGGAAACAGCCACAACGAAAGATATCATCAAGCTTCATGGAAAAGAGAAACTTCCAGTTGATTACCTACCACAGAGGAAAAGAAAGAGTGAAAAGGAGAAGAAACCAAAACCTGCAGAAGCAGAACCAGAAGCTCCAGATACTGAATATTTCAAGAAGGTTGTTCAGAAGGAAACAAAGGATGAAAAGAAAGCAAGAAAGGTAAAACAAGCATTCTGGTTTTAGATTAATAGTTTGAATCTCACAATCATGTACTCCTACTTCATTTAATTAACTGACATGAGTGGCACAAGATGTTGGTATCGTTCACTTAATGTGTCACCAGGCTTCAAAATTTTGCCAACCATCCAACGCAACACTAAAACCCTTGATGTTATGCCCATTTGTAGAGTTCTCTGTAAAGTTACACTTTCCATGTATAACATGTATAGACATTTGATAAATTGATGTTAGTTTTTATGAAAAAACAATGCCATTGTTGTACTTCAAAATGTGAGCTTTTACTTGTTACAGTCTCTAAAATTGAACTTTGAACAATATTTCTCCACATCATACTTTTTCTTGTTCATAGCTATACCAAATCATGGTCATAAAAAATACTTTCAAATAAGCATCCGATGTGATATGACATCACAAAACCTATAATGAATGGCATAATTGTTTGTCAAATTACCAAATCCCAATATTGAACCTAGTAGGGACTATCATTTTCTTGGTGGTTATTGCGAGCTTCATACTTGTCTATAATATGTCTCAATGGATGGTGATTCAATCATTGGTTGTTAAGGCCTAAGGGATCTGTACAATCATGTAGGAGCACATATAGATCATCTATCTCTGCAAACCTGATTCAGATTACATTTGTTTACTACTTTTGACATTCTTACCATATGGGCCATATTTTGCTAGTCTGCTGTAAAAGAAGAGAAGAGAGAAGCCCGGAAAGCAAAGAAAGAACTCAAAGAACTGTACAAGTTTGAGACACAAAAGGCTCAGAAAGTTGCTGCTGTTACAGGGCCATCTTCCATACGGCTAAAGTAAGTGGCCCTGCCAATTATATGCTGTATTGTGTGAACTGAATAGGCTATGGGTACTGATGCAATGCATCATGTCTAGAAAAACGAATTTTTGGTGTCATGTCTGTATGTATAGAGTTCAACCTCGTGTCTGTCCAATTAAATGTATGTACGCACATATTTTATCCAATGAATTTACTAACGTATATATGGATACCAGATACCTTTACAGTGTCAATTGTTGAATTTTTCAGACAAAACGGATAATGAGTCTAAAATACTTGCCAGATATCTTCCCAATCAAAATTAGTTGACACCCTGTAGATCATTGTATCATCCCTTAACTTTCAAGTTCAACTATAAAGCCTGAAGATAAACAAAATGCAGGGTGTCCTGACAATATTACCATCTTTTTTCATTATTATCTATTCTTCAAGAAATAGTCCTTTTTTTTCCCTCTTTGTAGCTCAACATAAGTTGAAATATAACTTCAAGATTTGCATGTGACTATTTGAACCAAGAACAACATTCACAATCTTCTACTCTGTCCGTCCTGCAAAGAATGACTTAGATTTGTCTAAATTCAGATATATCTGTACACTAAATAGTGTATAAATACATCCGAATTCAGACAAATTTGCGACATCCTTTTACGTGACAGAGGGAGTAGTATATTTCTGTTACTTGGCCATGGTTTGCATTCTTTCCCCACCATTTTGTTGATCAAATGTTATGTGCATACTAAAATGACTTGTCCTTTTGCAGGTAATTGTACTGTCAGATATGTAATATGTTTCCTACTATACTAGGATGTCTGGACTGTTGAAGTATTAAAGATATACTTCGGGGTAAGATGCCCGCCCCCTGATGATACCTGTCATGTTTGTGGTTTTTGTCAGTGATCAGAAGCAGTGAATGAGTTTACTGCTAGATATCTTTAGTTTTGTGTTACCTTCATGAGAAATATTATGACAGGGGCATTGCAAGAACACCACACTAAGTTAGTCAAATGCAAGGATAGTTTTGTAATCTTATGCATAACTTTCTAGGATTCAAAGTTCCTTAAAAAAGTCCCATTTTTCCGTCAAGAGATTCCAAAGTTTTTTTTTTCAAGAACCGGCAACAACTGTTACCCTTTTTTCCATTAAGATTGAGCAAAGGAGGCTTACAAATTTGTTACATGAGGCTCAGACGCCCACTCACACACATCGACTATTACTCCTCCCTCCTACCTGCCTCGCTATCTTCCAGTTTTCTAGCTCAGCTTTTGTGGCCTGTACAGCTGTGTAATGCTAGAGCTCTTCCTATCAAATGTCCTTGCATTCCTCTCAAGCAACAGCTGCTCATGCCTGCAATTGCTATAATGGTCACCTCCTTGCTTCTGTTCTTTGGCTGGTTTGAACCAATGGAGCACGACCAATCTCGTACAGTGCCCTGTTGGAACAATATCTGCCTGCAGCTCCACGTTCTCGACATAAGTTGAACCAGTATTACCTGCGAAAAGGCACTGGACAAGGAGATGAACCAGTATTGCCTTGCGAAAAGGCACTGTACAAGGAGATGATCAATGTCTTGCTCCTGATCGCAGAAGGTGCAGTAGGCCAGGGTTTCCATCCCTCTTCTCAGCAATCTATCAGCTGCCTAGCAGTGATTTGTCAGCGCCAACCAACAGAAAATTTCCTCCTTCAAAGGAGCCCAATTATTCCACAGCGCCCTGGCATAATCTGCCACCTCATTACCCAGAAAGAAGGCTTTGTATGCAGATGCTGATGAATACTTGCCATTTTCTGTCAAACTCTAGACAATTTATCTTGTTCATAGTTAAGAGTGGGCTGGTTCTGAATGATGATCCACGGGGTTATGAATTCAGCAATTGCCCGCAGATCCGAGGTTCCTCGAATGTCAGCAATCCAAGAATTGTTTTGTATTGAAGCTGCCACTGTCTTAAGTTTGGCTCCACTTGCAGGAACAAAATTTAACAGAGCTGGAGCAATTTGACTAGGACTTCTTCCTTCTAACAACCTATCTGCCAAAAATTGAGTTTTTCACCACTGCCAACATGACAGCTGAACATACTCTCTGCTTCCTCCGATATGTGCATCTCCACCCTGTGCCAAGACCGAGCAGGTCCTTCTCTCTGCAGCCACCTCCAACAAATTCGAGAGATTCCAAAGATTTATCCTGTAGAGATGAGCAAAAGATGAAGGGAAACGTTGAGTGTTGCTGCCCCTGGGGCAAGGGAGCCAACGGTGCGGAAGGCGGGGGAAGGAGAGCTTGCGTGGAGGTTTCAGGCGAGCGGTTGCTCTATCACGCGATGGCTTTTCTCTTTTGCCGTGCGCTGGAGCGACCACAAAATATTTCGCGTGTAGGATAGTGCAATTTCTAGCGCGTGTGAATTTTTTTACAACGCATCCTATTTTACATCGGTTGTTGGAGCGCAAAACAACGAGACAGGAGTGGTAAATCAGCCTTTTTTAGAGGGCTGGTCTGTTTTACAGCGGCTGTTGAAGGTGCTCTTAGCGTTTTCCAAAGCTGAATGCCTTTCTGGTTGCTGCTATGGCTATTCCTATTTGTACATTTGATACCGTGGAGGTAAAATTTAGGAGAATTAATCGCTTCATTGTTCTCCACCTTCACCCTGCCATTTCGTCCTGTTTTAACGCTTCATTTTGAAAGATGAGTTGGAGCCTTGGAGGCAGAAAGTTCTGGATTATGATATGGTGAAGAACCAAATGGGGATTGAAACTTCAAGTTGGAAGAAAAGCTTCACGAATTCAACTTTTGATTCCCTAAATCCCTATATTTGTTTATTATTAGATATATAATAATAGAGGAGCAGATCCTCCAGTCTCACATCTGAAGATAAACATAGCCTAATTGAGCATGAAGGGTATGTTTGGCTTGTGAGTTCTGACATTGCGGACCTTTTTTTTTTTTTACTTTCCAAGCATTGTCTAGCCAACAAATTGGCTAGAAGTTGCTTGACCCTGGTAGGTTAAAATTTTGACGAGGATTGCAAAGAGAATGTGGGGAGAGTGGAGAAGTTCTCCTAGCTAACCAAAATACAACTGACAATGGCGAAGGCAGCAGCTCCATCGGAAGGTTGTTCCTCACCCAAGATGACACAACAGTCCTCTCTGACAACGGCTACCTCACGGAGGCGTTGACGAAGCGGAATGAGTCTGAGTTTGGGGCGGTGCGCGTGCTCTATTGTTTTGCAGCAATAGAAGCCTGCTGATGCTGCCATCAACAACTGGTGGAGCCATCGGGTTCCAGCATCGAAAGCAGGAACCACACATGCTATGGCAGAGTCGCATTCCACCGGCCCAAGCCCGAACCGTGTACTACGCCATGCTCGTGAGGCATTGCATTCTGGATGCCCAAGCTTGAGCCACCATCACCTCTAAGAGGCCTCCTCTTCCTCCGCTTCTCCAAGAAACAACTGCTGTCGCCGCCTCCGGAGAAGGTCAATGAGTTGCCGGAGCTAGGGAAATATTATCAACGGGTGTAGGTAGCGCCCCGTGAACCCAATGATCCGGCCGAGTTCCCTGGCCTAAACCTGGCGCTCCACGAGCCATTCGATATCCTTCTAGTTGCGATGAGGGGCTATGGCGAGACCTGGTCGATGTCACCACTTATGAGAACGGCCGCGTCATCGACCTCGTCGGCGATGACAACGACTACTTCGACTTCGGTAACTTGTCCGATTAGATTAGGATTTAATTTTAGATTTTCAGTTTTCATTCAAATTTGTAAGATAGACCTAAACTTTGAATGAAATCACTAGTCTTCATTTGAACTTTACTGTCTTCGTTTGAACCTTTTTGACTTTGACTCAAAACCACTAAAAGTTTATTGGGCACGTCGGTGTGGACAGTCCCTTCCAATGCGATGGCATTGTGTGCCGCCGTCCATAATAGCACCCTATAGATGCGACGCACACGAATGGAACCTGGGTGCGCGCGCACCCAGTTTCCCAAAAAATAAAAAAACGCTATTTAAAAGTTTCAAAAAAATGTGAAGTAAAATTTTGCATGTACATATTATGTTGATACTTACTGGTGTGCGTTTTCACAAAAAATACCATTATATGTGGTCTACACGAAAATGATAAAATGTCTAAATGAGACTAGTGAATAGGAATTTGTACTATTCACATAAATAGGAATTTGCATTTTGTCATTTTTGTGTAGGTCACATACAATGGTATTTTTGTGAAAGCGCACACGAGTAAGTATCAACATAATATGTACATGCAAAATTTTACTTCCAAGTTTTTTTGAAACTTTTAAATAATATTTTTTTGAATTTTTCATAACTAGGTGCGCGCACCCAGGTTCCGTTCGGTATTTTCGCCTATAGATGTTGCTGACATCCATGAAAACGAGGCGCGTCATGTGCAGATGCTCTAACAACTAAGAATAACCATAAAATAACTGAACAAACAAAACGTATTTTTGTCAGAAGTCAGCCTTTGATGTCGGCGGACGGCGGAAGATACAGTTGTACTATTTTAATGTGTAGCGTATGTGCCCTTTCCAAAGCATGGGAGAAAGAGCCCTCGACGCGCCGCCAAAGCTCACCTCTTGCTGCAGAATGCTTTCCCTGTACATGAGCGTACGAGCCGACCGGGAAACGTTCACCATGTGCCACTTCTTGCATCCGAGGTTGTACGCGTCGATCCGACTGCTCCCGTGCCCGACGATTCGGTGGTTGTGGTGGAGGAAGATCTCCTCGCCCTCCCGAACGCCCTCTACCACTTCCACATCGGTGTCCATGGAGAACTGCCGTGACAAGTCGGAGCTATCCGGCAGGACCAGACTGATCAGTTCCTTGAGCCGCCAGCTGCTGAGCCTGAGCGGCCCGGCTTCGTAGTCGTCGAGCACCCACAGCTCCATGGTGCTCGTCGACGGCTCGACGCTGAAGGTGCAGAGCTTGCCGCCGGACAGCACACCCAGCCGAGCCCTTGTTAAGACGTCGTCCGCTGGTCCCTCTCGGCGTCCGGGCGGCGCCTCCATTAGCCGGAACTTCTCCCGTGTTGTGTCGAACGTGAGCAGCCGCAGCTCTGATTCAGAGCCCCGCAGCACCAGCCAGTGCAAGTTGCCGTGTAAACTGGCGCAGCGCGCGTGGTGTCTGGCCATGAACATCTTCGTCTCTTCCTTGACCTTGAGGAGGGGAATCTCGCGTCACACAGCGTCTCCGACCCTTAAGATCCGGAAGGTCGTCGGGGCCATCAGGTGATCACCTACAGTTTCGCCTGCAGAGGCGTGGACGAGGTGGAATCGCCTCGTTGAGCGGTGCGAGTAGGCGCCGATGATCTCGCCGGCGTCGGTTGGCGGAGAGACTATGGCGCAGGCCAATGTGACCGGGTTCCAGAGCACATACTCTGGTCGGCCCGTAGAAACGTGTACGTACGCCTCGCCGCCGCGTTGAAACGGACCTCTATGCACACCACCCCGTCCCAGGAACCGCGGACCGAAGACCAGTTGGACCTGAGGACGAGAGACCGGCTGGACGGCGGGTTTATATCCCGGCGGTGCCATCGGCCACGGAACAACTCCAAGACGACGGTGGTCCTTGTGATAAACCTTGGTCCCAGGGGCCCAAACCCCATGTCGAAGTAGTAATCGTAGCACTGATCCATTGTCACCTTGACGACGGCAGCCCGGCGTTCACCGTGGGCGATGTCGAAGCTCGGGTGGGAGATAGCGGAGCGCCAGGCCCTGCACACTTCGCGGCAGCGCGCGATGGAGCGGGCCGGCAGACGGATGAGGATCGCCACCAGCACGTCGTCGGGAAGATAGGCGAGAGGGCGTCCATGGTACCATGAGCGAGAGATTACTAGGCGAGTGTAAGATTCCTACGGATTTCTACAGAAATTCAAGCAGATCACAGAGGAAGACAGAGATTTAGGGTTCATAGCTCTCCTCCCAACCTCCCCCGAGCCAGTTCATTACAACACGGCAATGCCGTTCCATCCAAATCCCAGCCGAGGTTCAAACTCGGTTCACACATAGCATATATCGGCCAAGCCAGGCTAGCCTATTACATGGGCTTCTTACGGCCCAACTGGTAGTCCTTGAGCCATTTGGGCTGGCGTGTCCGCCTCCTGGGCCTTGCCTCCAGTGCGGCATCATTAGCAGGTACAGGGTCGCTGACATTCCCCCTTCCTTGGAATTCTGCTTGTCCCCAAGCAGATGCAAGAGGAAATCTCTGATGAAGCGCCTCGAGATCTTCCCACGTGGCCATGGACTCAGGGCTGCCACTCCATTGCACCAAGCCTTGGACGATCGTACGAAGGCCTTGCTGACGAACTCGGCGCTGTAGAACTTGAACTGGTACCTGAAACACATCGTCAGCAGAGGGAAGCTTTGGAAGAACCTGCTGTCCAGGACCCAGGCAAGGTTTGAGCTGTGAGACGTGAAAGACTGGATGAACACGGCTTGAAGCAGGAAGGTCCAGTTTGTAAGCCACTTCCCCAATGCGCTCCAACACCTGGAATGGCCCGAAGAACTTGAAAGCAAGCTTATGGTTGGCGCGACGGGCAACTGACGATTGCAAGTATGGCTGAAGCTTCAGGAAAATCCGATCACCCACTGAGAAAACACGCTCTGACCTCTTCTTATCAGCTTGCCTTTTCATACGCTGTTGCATCCGTAGAAGGTGTTGCTTGACTGAGGCAAGCACCAAGGCTCGCTCACGTAGCCACTCCTGAATGTCTCCTGAAGCAACCTGATCCGTAGCAGTAATGCCGAAGTAGCGAGGTTCCCTGCCATAAATCACCTGGAATGGCGTCTTGCCCAACGAGGAATGCCAGTTGTTATTATACCAAAACTCGCACAAAGAAAGCCATTTGGACCAGTGGTGAGGATGTGCGCTAATGAAGCAACGAAGATAGCATTCAATCGACTGGTTGACTCTCTCCGTTTGCCCATCAGTTTCAGGGTGGTTCGCTGTACTCAAACGCAGCTGCGTGCCCGTAGCTTTGAAGACTGCTTGCCAGAAATTGCTAGTAAAAACTGGGTCTCGATCAGAAACAAGGGACAGGGGCATACCATGGAGCTTATAGATGTTGTCCATGAAAAGCTCCGCCACTTTTGCTGCGGTGTAAGCATGTCTGAGCGGAATGAAATGAGCATATTTAGAGAGTTTGTCCACCACTACTAAGATGCAATTGTACTGACGAGATGGTGGCAATCCGTCGATAAAGTCAATGGTCGCCATCTCCCAAGGCCCTGAAGGGATCGGCAAGGGCCGTAGAAGTCCAGCTGGCAGGGTTCTCTCAGGCTTAGCTTGTTGGCAAATGTGGCAGTTAGCGATGAATTCCTTGACTGCAGCCTTCATTCCAGTCCACTTGAAGAGAGATAACAACCTCCTGTAGGTCACAGGGAATCCAGAGTGTCCACCCACTGGGCTGTCATGGAAAGCTGATATAATCGATTGCTGCAGTTCTTTATTTGGACCAATCCAGATCCTTCCTTGGTACCTGAGCACCCCTTTAGACAGAGTGAATTGAGGATCGGCCTGTGAATCAATTGCTAGTCTTGCCAGGAGCTGCTGAGCATAAGAATCGTCCTTGTAACTGTCCAGGACCTTGTCAAGCCACATTGGTTGAATCACAGTAGCTGCCATCAGGGAAGGCTCTTCCATTGGCTTCCTGGACAAAGCATCGGCGGCGCCATTGAGGATTCCCTTCTTGTACTGCACAGTGTACTGGAGTCCCATAAGTTTGGTCAATGCACGGCGTTGCCACTCTATATGGAGCCTCTGATCAGTCAAATGAACGAGACTCTTGTGGTCTGTCTTGATTACAAACTCCCCAACCTGAAGGTATGAACGCCATTGCTGCACGGCCAGCAGGATAGCCATGTACTCCTTCTCGTATACAGAAAGACCCCTATTCTTCGGTCCAAGAACACGGCTCACAAACGCTAGAGGATGCCCTTTCTGAGAAAGGACAGCTCCAATCCCAACGTCACAGGCATCCGTCTCAACAACAAATGGCGAGGTGTAATCCAGCAGAGCGAGAACCGGGGCTGAAGTCAGAGCTTCCTTCAACACCTGGAAGGCAGCTTCATGTGCCTCTGTCCACACAAACAACGACCCCTTCCTCAACAATGCTGTGAGTGGCTGGCAAATAATAGCATAGTGGCGTATAAACTTGCGATAGTATCCACTTAACCCCAAAAAACCTCTCACTTCCTTCTGGTTAGCTGGTCGAGGCCAGGTCCTGACAGTTTCGATTTTGGTTGTATCTGTTGCCACCCCTTCAGCAGAAATAACGTGCCCAAGGTAAGCAATTTTTTGTTGCGCAAAAGCACACTTGCTCAGCTTAACTTGCCACTTGTCTCTCTGTAAGATTGTCGGTGCACATGGTCGAGATGTTGCTCATAAGTCTGACTGTAGATCAAGATGTTGTCGAAGAATACGAGAGCAAACTTGCGAAGCACTGGTGCCAGAGAAGCATTCATAGCGAATTGGAAAGTTGTTGGAGCTCCTGTGAGGCCAAAGGCCATGACACGGAACTCGTAATGTCCGTTGTGAGTTTGAAAAGCCGTTTTGTATTCCTCCCCAGGGGCTAGGCGAATTTGGTGGTATCCCGCCCTCAGGTCCAACTTGGAGAACCAATGTGAGCCAGCCAATTCATCCAGCAGTTCATCAATCACCGGCAGTGGGTACTTTCCCTTCACTGTGAGAGCGTTCAGATGTCGGTAGTCGACCACTAGTCGCCAAGTATTATCTCCCTTCTTCACAAGTATGACTGGTGAGGCAAATGCGCTACTGCTATGAGTTGTCACACCTTGTTCCAACAGTTCCTGTATCTGTCTTTCCAATTCCGTTTTTAACTCTGGGGCTACTCGATAGGGCCTCATTGATACTGGTCTTGCTCCCGGGACAAGAGGAATTTGATGGTCGTACTGCCTGCGGGGCGGAAGCCCAGTTGGCGTATCAAATACATCCGAGAATTTATCCAGCAAAGCTTGTATGCCTGGGCTGTGTTGTGCAGCAGTCGATTCAGCCGTGTCCTGGATCACATGCAACTCTATGAGTGCGTGCGTGACGCCAGCAGTTCCTTCGCCATGAAGTACAATCAGTTGCTCTTCCTTCATCATCGCCAACCAATGCTGTGACCAGTGAGTCAGCATAGGGCTATGTTTAGCTAGCCAATCATGGCCAATTATGCCATCATAACTCTTGAGGGGTAGGATGCGGAAGGAGTCTTCGAATTCAGCTTCATCAACTGTCCAAATGAGTTTAGGAAAATAATCAGTGGCTTGCAAAATCTCCCCTCCTACCACTTGTACTCTGAGAGCCTTGTCCATCTGTTGTTGGCCAGAGAGCAGTTTGGCCTTGTCCTTGTCGATGAAACAGGCTGAGCTGCCAGAATCTACAAGGAAGAGCATGGAGTGCCCTTGCACTGTAACTCCGAGCTGTAGAGTCTTCTGAGATTGCTCCCTGGAATCAGCCGCTGCCGCTGATAGGAACATGAGGTGTTGTGATTCTGTATCTGATTCTTCTTTAGGTCCTTCATCAGTGAGCTCTGTTTGCATGCAATTCAGCATCTCTTGTACAATGTGTAGCTGGACAGCTCCCTTGCACATATGATCCTTTCCCCATTTTTCTCCACAGACAAAACATAATCCCTTAGCCCTGCGGTAGGCCTTTAGGTTGCTCCATTTATCCTCCGAACTTCCTTTGGTTGCTTCAAGCTGCTTCTTCTCTTCTACTGACTTCGACACCCACTTCGCTGGCGGTGGTGGTGGTGGCAGAGAAAAATGTTGGGGTGTATTTCTTCCAGTGCCTTGTCGGAGTGGAGCCGTGGCTGCAAAGGGGTTAGTTCATTCTCCCAGTTCTTCATATAGTAGTGCCAAGGTGAAGGCTGTGTCGAGATCCTCAGGCTGCTGTATCGCTACTAGGACCCTGACTGCTGGCTTCAGGCCATCCAGGAACCGTGTCATATTTCTGATGGACTCAGGGTGTGGTTCATACGCAGCTAACTGATCCACTAAATCTGAAAATCGCTGGACATAATCTTCCAATGTACTGGTTTGAGAGATATGGTAAAACCTTCGGAGAAGAATTGTATGTTGGTTTCGCATGAAACGAGCCATCACACCGCGCACCAGTTCCTCCCATCCAGCCTGAGTGTTCTTCGTCAGGAACGATTCCATCCATGTTGTTGCGGCTCCAGTGAACTGAGACGACCCGTAAGAGACCCAAAGTGTTTGCGGCGTGCTCCACCTCCTGAAATACTCTTCACAGCGTCGCTGCCAGAGTTTTGGATTGGCTCCATCGAATTGAGGCAGCTCAATTCGAGCGCGCAGGCGTTGGCGTCAGTAGGTGTAGAAGGTTCTCCATAGTAATTCACAGAATTCGCAAAATATGGGGATGGATTTGGGGATGGGTTGTTACCTCCTCCCGGAGGAGGCGCTGTGGCCATCCCCCGGTGGTTTAATGCGACGCAGTGCCCTTGTGGGCCGGCGGCACCCATTCCCGGCGTCCGTAGAGTGGATCCGGGGGCTCCCTCCACCGGAGTCGGTCGAGGAGCCTGGAGGGCGCGGCCAACGGTGGCGGCCAGCTGCGAGATCTCCGCGCTGAGCCCGGCCTTGATGGTGGCCAGATCGGCGCCCAGGGCCTCTTGCGCTGCCGCGAGCTCGGCGCCCATGGAGGCCTGGACGGTGGCGATGGACGCGTGGACGTTCGCGAACTGCTTGGAGGTGTCCTCGACGAACGCGCGGACGGCGTCGAAGGACTCCTTCTTGTAGTCGAGGAAGCGGTTCTCGTAGGCCTCCCGCGTCTCCGCCGTGAGGATCTCGTAGATCGCTCGGGCCTCCGGCGAGAGATTCTCCATGGCTTCCACTCGGCGCCTGCCGGCGAATCGGGTGTGGTGGTGGTGGGTGGGAATTTCCAGGGCGGTGGATCTGAGGGCTCAAATACCAGATGTGAGATTCCTACGGATTTCTACAGAAATTCAAGCAGATCACAGAGGAAGACAGAGATTTAGGGTTCACAGCTCTCCTCCCAACCTCCCCCGAGCAAGTTCATTACAACACGGCACTGCCGTTCCATCCAAATCCCAGCCGAGGTTCAAACTCAATTCACACATAGCATATATCGGTCAAGCCAGGCTAGCCTATTACATGGGCTTCTTACGGCCCAACTGGTAGTCCTTGAGCCATTTGGGCTGGCGTGTCCGTCTCCTGGGTCTTGCCTCCAGTGCGGCATCATTAGCAGGTACAGGATCGCTGACAGCGAGGGCGTCCATGGTACCATGAGCGAGAGATCACGCGCTGCTTGGTGAATTTTCGTTATGTACGTCTCGGCATCGAGTCCTAATCGGCGTGATCTCTGATGACTTGTTCTGCATTGATACGGCGTCCATGTAAAGGGTTACTAAAATACAACACATCAAAATTCGTTACGTCACCGCATCTTGCACCACTGATATCCTTTACGCGGCTGAAATAACCCGTCATATGACAATTACCTAGCCTTCCATACGTGAAGGTAGGTATGCGATGGATCTCTCTAATACGTACACGGTTAAAGTTCACCTATACGATGGGCCTCCAGTACACACTGTTAGCAATATCGTTGCGAATGAGATAGAATAACAGCGTTTCCCCAGTGTCTTTTCCGATCCCGAACGGACACATTTCAGTTGTAGATACATCCGTTTTAGCATCAAGTAATATGAATCGAAGGGAATACATCATCACAAACGATGATTTCCTAATTCGTGTGTGCGTAGGTGGGTAACATCACAAACGCTAATATTTCTTTAATTGTGGGTGTATGTTCAAATCAGCCCAAACACTTAATTTAGCTCAATCGTGTGGGAAAGCCATATCAGCATTCAAATCAAATACCCTGGATTTAAATCCCTGCAGCATTATAATAAGCACACACACACATCTACTTAATCAAAACATCATAACATAGTACGCATTCCTCCACAAGTCGATCAGTTTTCGCATGAACAACATCACAAGTAGAAAGTATGTAGAATTCAGCAGACAACCATATATTTGGAGCAGATAGCATATATGAAGCCATCAAACAAGACTTCTATTTAACTTATGTAGCCCTTGCACGCGGACTTCTTACCTCCAGGAAAGACATATTTGTTCCAGGAAAAAGCAAGCCTGCCCCTTATTTTCGCTAAGTTATTCGGGGGAATAGGTCGAGGCTCCATGTTTATCATTGCTTTTCCACGACGCTATTTGGGTTCGACTTCTTCTAGAATCCCATAAGCCCAAACATGTGTGTTAGTGTGTACAAATACAATAGCCATAGGATACTTCGTCTGACATGTTGAGGGTACTGAAATAAAGCTACAACCGTTAGTTATTTAGCACATGCAATCAGGTTTATAGGTAGTCGAGCACATTGAATCTGTCTATTATGATCATATACAATATTTGGCTGTTAACTATAGAATATAAACTATTTAAAATACTTTAAATTGGGATTGGGTATTTTATCTATCTACTATAATTATTTGCAAGTGATCCCCCTGGACTCCTTGTTCAACGTATTCATTAAATGCACTATGCAAAATGAGATGAACATGTCTAATAAATTCTCAAACAAAAAATGATCAAGAATTTTACAACTGATTTCCATTACCTGATAGGAAACTGGTCTTGCCCGCTACGAAATAGTTCGACAAAAAGGGCAGCCTCGTCTTGATCCTCACCGAAGCAAAACAATTCCATTTTGTGAAAATTTAATTTCAGACGTGAGAGTTGCTCAAAAACTAATAATATTAATTTCAAAATTTTCTCGCCTTTTCATGTTCATGCATGCTCTATAAAGAAGATCGTACCATTGGCATATTGAAGAATAGAAAAAGTCAATCATCCACCAGGCTTGGAATTACACCTTCAATTTAGCATCGATTTTGCATGCTCTATGATTATGGCTAACATATCAGCCACTATATTAAATAGCGTGGTTGATAATGGATCGTATTGCCTTAATGGTTTTTTTTCCGTTTGTAAGTATCTGGCCACGTCTTCATTGACTTTCATGGACACACTTCCTCCAAAAATAAAACTATGTTCTGATGAGTGAATTTTTAGCATGTTTTTTACATCGTTATTTCATCAAGTTATCATTGAGTAGTAGTAGGATTTTTGTATTTCACCGCGCTACCACGCTCTTTTATGCTTGTCTACACATGATCTTGAAATAATAAGTCAATGATGAAATATCAATGAAAACTGTCATCTTCTGAAATTTTGACGTGATAGAAATTATTTTAGCACATAACTATGCACCGGGGTGAAATGACAATGCGAGGAGAACTTTCAATAACTTTAGTGGGCATCGGTATGGGCAAGGACCGCCCGTACCGTCCGCCCGTACCACTCGCCAGAAGCACCGCTGAAAGAGCAAAATATATCCTTAGTGTTTTGTGTGTTTGATAAAAACACTGGAATGAATTTCACTGCATAGTTTGCTTTGAATAGATTTGCAGGTGCACGGTACCCTCGCTGAACACCTCAGGATCGAAAGACTCAAGAGTAGCTTATAGGTTTTCTGGTTTTTTTGTGTGTGTCGCGAGTTGACATGGTTGGAGAGGAAAAGAGAAGAAATCAATTCCAGCTTGACCGGTAGTACCTGATACGTCTCCAACGTATCGATAATTTCTTATGTTCTATGCCATATTATTGATGATACCTACATGTTTTATGCACACTTTATGTCATATTCGTGCATTTTCTGGAACTAACCTATTAACAAGATGCCGAAGTGCCGATTCTTTGTTCTCGCTGTTTTTGGTTTCAGAAATCCTAGTAACGAAATATTCTCGGAATCGGACGAAATCAAGACCCAGGTTCCTATTTTCACCGGAAGCATCCAGAACACCCGGGAAGGACCAGAGGGGGGCACTGGGCCCCCAGACCATAGGCCGGCGCGGCCCAGGCCCTGGCCGCGCCGCCATATGGTGTGGCCACCCCTTCGACCCTCCTGCGCCGCCTCTTCGCCTATTTAAAGCCTCCGTCGAGAAAACCCTGATACGAAAAACCACGATACGGAAAACCTTACTGAGCCGCCGCCATCGCGAAGCCAAGATCTGGGGGACAGGAGTCTCTGTTCCGGCACCCTGCCGGAGCGGGGAAGTGCCCCCGGAAGGCTTCTCCATCGACACCGCTGCCATCTCCACCGCCATCTTCATCACCGCTGCTGCTCCCATGAGGAGGGAGTAGTTCTCCATCGAGGCTCGGGGCTGTACCGGTAGCTATGTGGTTCATCTCTCTCCTATGTGCTTCAATACAATAATCTCATGAGCTGCCTTACATGATTGAGATTCATATGATGATGCTTGTAATCTAGATGTCATTATGCTAGTCAAGTGAGTTTTACTTATGTGATCTCCGGAGACTCCTTGTCCCACGTGTGTAAAGGTGACGAGTGTGTGCACCGTGTGGGTCTCTTAGGCTATATTTCACGAGAATACTTATTCACTGTTGAATGGCATAGTGAGGTGCTTATTTATATCTCTTTATGATTGCAATGTGTTTGTATCACAATTTATCTATGTGCTACTCTAGCAATGTTATTAAAGTAGTTTCATTCCTCCTGCACATGTGCAAAGGTGACAGTGTGTGCACCGTGTTAGTACTTGGTTTATGCTATGATCATGATCTCTTGAAGATTGCGAAGTTAACTATTGCTATGATAATATTGATGTGATCTATTCCTCCTACATATGCATGAAGGTGACAGTGTGCATGCTATGCTAGTACTTGGTTTAGTCTTTTGATCTATCTTACACTAAAGGTTACTAAAATATGAGCATTATTGTGGAGCTTGTTAACTCCGGCATTGAGGGTTCGTGTAATCCTACGCAATTTGTTCATCATCCAACAAAAGTGTAGAGTATGCATTTATCTATTCTGTTATGTGATCAATGTTGAGAGTGTCCACTAGTGAAAGTGTAATCCCTAGGCCTTGTTCCTAAATATCGCTATCGCTGCTTGTTTACCTGTTTCATTGCGTTACTACTGCTGCATTACTACTTGCTTGTTTACTCGTCCTGGGCAAAGCACTTTTCCGGTGCCGTTGCTACTACTTATTCATACCACACTGTATTTCACTATCTCTTCGCCGAACTAGTGCACCTATTAGGTGTGTTGGGGACACAAGAGACTTCTTGCTTTGTGGTTGCGGGGTTGCATGAGAGGGATATCTTTGACCTCTTCCTCCCCGAGTTCGATAAACCTTGGGTATCCACTTAAGGGAAACTTGCTGTCTGTTCTACAAACCTCTCGCTCTTGGAGGCCCAACACTCGTCTACAAGAATAGAAGCTCCCATAGACATCAAGCACTTTTACGGCGCCGTTGCGGGGAGGAAAGGTAAAAAGGCACTCATACTCCGGTTCCGGAGTAACGTACTTTTCCGGCGCCGTTGTGTGTGTGCTCGAAGCTATTTCCTTTAGATCCCGCAATTGCATCTTTTTGTTTCTTGTTTACACTAGTTTGGCATAATGGACAACAATGAGCTTCTTATTCTATTTCCTGATTTAAAACATGGATTGTTTGATGCGAAAATTAAAAAACCTATGAAATCTTATTTGCATGTCTGGTAGTAATATTAGTATGAACGCTTTGAACACCATTGTTGATAATGATATAGAAAGTTCTAAGCTTGGGGAAGCTGGTTTTCATGATCTTTTTAGTCCCCCAAGCATTGAGGAGAAAATTTTCTTTGATGATACTTTGCCTCCTATTTCGATGATTATAATGATAGTGGTCTTTTGGTACAACCTACTATGGAGAGTAAATTTTATTGTGATTATACTATGCCTCCTACACTTGATGAGAATAATAATGATAGCTACTTTGTTGAATTTGCTCCCGCTATTACTAATAAAATTGATTATGCTTATGTGGAGAGTAATAATTTTATGCATGAGACTCATGATAAGAATGCTTTATGTGATAGTTATATTGTTGAGTTTGCTCATGATGCTACTGAAAGTTATTATGAGAGAGGAAAATATGGTTGTAGAAATTTTCATGTTACTAAAACACCTCTCTATGTGCTGAAATTTTTGAAGCTACACTTGTTTTATCTTCCTATGCTTGTTACTTTGCTCTTCATGAACTTGTTTATTTACAAGATTCCTATGCATAGGAAGCATGTTAGACTTAAATTTGTTTTGAATTTGCCTCTTGATGCTCTCTTTTGCTTCAAATACTATTTCTTGCGAGTGCATCATTAAAACTCTCTGAGCCCATCTTAACGGCTATAAAGAAAGAACTTCTTGGGAGATAACCCATGTGTTATTTTGCTACAGTACTTTGTTTTATATTTATGTCTTGGAAGTTGTTTACTACTGTAGCAACCTCTCCTTATCATGTTTTTGTGCCAAGTAAAATCTCTATGGTAAAGTTGATGCTAGATTTGGATTGCTGCGCAGAAACAGCATTGCTGTCTGTCACGAATCTGGGTCTAATTCTCTGTAGGTAACTCAGACAATTATGCCAATTTACGTGAGTGATCCTCAGATATGTACGCAACTTTCATTAGTTTTGAGTTTTTCCATTTGAGCAAGTCTGGTGCCATTTTAAAATTCGTCTTTACGGACTGTTCTGTTTTTGACAGATTCTGCCTTTTATTTCGCATTGCTTCTTTCGCTGTGTTGGGTGGATTTCTTTGTTCCATTACCTTCCAGTAGCTTTGAGCAATGTCCAGAAGTGTTAAGAATGATTGTGTCACCTCTGAACATGTGAGTTTTTGATTATGCACTAACCCTCTAATGAGTTTGCTTAAAGTTTGGTGTGGAAGAAGTTTTCAAGGGTCAAGAGAGGAGGATGATATACTATGATCAAGGAGAGTGAAAGTTCTAAGCTTGGGGATGCCCCGGTGGTTCACCCCTGCATATTATAAGAAGACTCAAGCGTCTAAGCTTGGGGATTCCCAAGGCATCCCCTTCTTCATCGACAAATTATCAGGTTCCTCCCCTGAAACTATATTTTTATTCCGTCACATCTTATGTACTTTACTTGGAGCGTCTGTTTGTTTGTTTCTATTTTTGTTTGTGTTTGAATAAATTGGATTACATCATGCTTGTGTTGGAGAGAGACACGCTCCGCTGGTTCATATGAACACATGTGTTCTTAGCTCATAATATTCATGGCGAAGTTTCCTCTTCGTTAAATTGTTATATGGTTGGAATTGGAAAATGATACGTGTAGTAATTTGCTATAATGTCTTGGGTAATGTGATACTTGGCAATTGTTGTGCTCATGTTTAAGCTCTTGCATCATATACTTTGCACCCATTAATGAAGAAATACATAGAGCATGCTAAAATTTGGTTTGCATAATTGGTCTCTCTAAGGTCTAGATAATTTCTAGTAAGGTGTTTGAACAACAAGGAAGACGATGTATAATCTTATAATCCTTGTAATATGTATTTTATGTGAGTTTTGCTGTACTAGTTCATACTTGTGTTTGTTTCAAATAACCTTGCTAGCCTAAACCTTGTATCGAGAGGGAATACTTCTCATGCATCCAAATACTTGAGCCAACCACTATGCCATTTGTGTCCACCATACCTACCTACTACATGGTATTTCCTGCCATTCCAAAGTAAATTGCTTGAGTGCTACCTTTAAACAATTCAAAATTTATCACCTCTGATTTGTGTCAATGTTTTATAGCTCATGAGGAAGTATGTGGTGTTCATCTTTCAATCTTGTTGGGCAACTTTCACCAATGGACTAGTGGCTTCATCCGCTTATCCAATAATTTTGCAAAAAGAGCTGGCAATGGGATTCCTGAGTCCCAAATTAATTAACAAAAATAGACACTCCTCCATGGTATGTGATTGTTGGACGGCACCCGAAGGATTCGGTTAGCCATGGCTTGTGTAAGCAAAGGTTGGGAGGAGTGTCATCATAATAAAACTAAAATAAAAAGGCACTCCTTCATGGTATGAGATTGTTGGCGAGCACCCGAGGGTTCGGTTAGCCATGGTTTGTGAAAGAAAGGTTGGAAGGAGTGCCATCCAAAAATAAAATAAAATGGGAGCCGCTCTTTGAAGGTTTGTCCGGCAAGGGGTTAGAGTACCCGCTACCATTCGTTGACAACAACATACATCTCTCAAAACTTTATTTTTATGCTCTCTTTATGTTTTCAAAATCAAAGCTCTAGCACAAATATAGCAATCGATGCTTTCCTCTTTGAAGGACCATTCTTTTTACTTTTATGTTGAGTCGGTTCACCTATCTCTCTCCACCTCAAGAAGCAAACATTTGTGTGAACTGTGCATTGATTCTTACATACTTGCTTATTGCATTTGTTATATTTCTTTGCATTGACAATTATCCATGAGATACACATGTTATAAGTTGAAAGCAACCGCTGAAACTTAATCTTCCTTTGTGTTGCTTCAATACCTCTACTTTAAATTATTGCTATATGAGTTAACTCTTATGCAAGACTTATTGATGCCTGTCTTGAAAGTACTATTCATGAAAAGTCTTTGCTTTATGATTCAGTTGTTTACTCATGTCATTACCATTGTTTTGATTGCTGCATTCATTACATATGTTTATAGTATGATCAAGTTTATGATGGCATGTCACTTCAGAAATTATCTTTGTTATCGTTTTACCTGCTCGGGACGAGCGGAACTAAGCTTGGGGATGCTTGATACGTCTCCAACGTATCGATAATTTCTTATGTTCTATGCCATATTATTGATGATACCTACATGTTTTATGCACACTTTATGTCATATTCGTGCATTTTCCGGAACTAACCTATTAACAAGATGCCGAAGTGCCGGTCTGTCGTTTTCTGCTGTTTTTGGTTTCGTAAATCCTAGTAACGAAATATTCTCGAATCGGACGAAATCAAGACCCGGGTTCCTATTTTCACCGGAAGCATCCGGAACACCCGGGAAGGACCACAGGGGGCACTGGGCCCCCGGACCATAGGCCGGCGCGGCCCGGGCCCCGGCCGCGCCGCCATATGGTGTGGCCACCCCTTCGACCCTCCTGCGCCGCCTCTTCGCCTATTTAAAGCCTCCGTCGAGAAAACCCCGATACGAAAAACCACGATACGGAAAACCTTCCAGAGCCGCCGCCATCGCGAAGCCAAGATCCGGGGGACAGAGTCTCTGTTCCGACACCCGCCGGAGCGGGGAAGTGCCCCCGGAAGGCTTCTCCATCGACACCGCTGCCATCTCCACCGCCATCTTCATCACCGCTGCTGCTCCCATGAGGAGGGAGTAGTTCTCCATCGAGGCTCGGGGCTGTACCGGTAGCTATGTGGTTCATCTCTCTCCTATGTGCTTCAATACAATAATCTCATGAGCTGCCTTACATGATTGAGATTCATATGATGATGCTTGTAATCTAGATGTCATTATGCTAGTCAAGTGAGTTTTACTTATGTGATCTCCGGAGACTCCTTGTCCCACGTGTGTAAAGGTGACGGTGTGTGCACCGTGTGGGTCTCTTAGGCTATATTTCACGGAATACTTATTCACTTGTTGAATGGCATAGTGAGGTGCTTATTTATATCTCTTTATGATTGCAATGTGTTTGTATCACAATTTATCTATGTGCTACTCTAGCAATGTTATTAAAGTAGTTTCATTCCTCCTGCACATGTGCAAAGGTGACAGTGTGTGCACCGTGTTAGTACTTGGTTTATGCTATGATCATGATCTCTTGAAGATTGCGAAGTTAACTATTGCTATGATAATATTGATGTGATCTATTCCTCCTACATATGCATGAAGGTGACAGTGTGCATGCTATGCTAGTACTTGGTTTAGTCTTTTGATCTATCTTACACTAAAGGTTACTAAAATATGAGCATTATTGTGGAGCTTGTTAACTCCGGCATTGAGGGTTCGTGTAATCCTACGCAATTTGTTCATCATCCAACAAAAGTGTAGAGTATGCATTTATCTATTCTGTTATGTGATCAATGTTGAGAGTGTCCACTAGTGAAAGTGTAATCCCTAGGCCTTGTTCCTAAATACTGCTATCGCTGCTTGTTTACTGTTTTACTGCGTTACTACTGCTGCATTACTACTGCTTGTTTACTGTCCTGGGCAAAGCACTTTTCTGGTGCCGTTGCTACTACTTATTCATACCACCTGTATTTCACTATCTCTTCGCCGAACTAGTGCACCTATTAGGTGTGTTGGGGACACAAGAGACTTCTTGCTTTGTGGTTGCGGGGTTGCATGAGAGGGATATCTTTGACCTCTTCCTCCCTGAGTTCGATAAACCTTGGGTATCCACTTAAGGGAAACTTGCTGCTGTTCTACAAACCTCTGCTCTTGGAGGCCCAACACTGTCTACAAGAATAGAAGCTCCCGTAGACATCAGTACCGGTACCAAAAGCGGTAGTACCGCTATCGCTATTGGTACCGGTCACCAGTACCGCAGATGCCTTCGCACGAGGGAAGGGCTTGCAGTATGCGTGCCGTTACCTTGACGGTTCCTCGACCGGTAGTACCGCTCCCAAGGTATTTCCGACCAGGTACCGCTTTGGTACCGGTCATCTCAAGCTTGGCACTACCGCTCTGGTACCGCCATGGTACCGGGCTGGAGCCCGGGACTCGCAGAGACCCTGCCGGTACCTCGACGGTACTGGCAGCGGTAGTACCGCTTGAGTCCCACGTGGCAGCACTGCCGTTCTCGAACCCAAAGCAGTAGTACCGCTTCCCAAAGCGGTAGTACCGGTTGTGCGGGAAGTGAACATAACGGTTGGATTCAGGGGGCCCTATAAAAGGGGCCCTCCTTCCCCAGCTTGTTAAGTCTTCTCTCTCTATGTCCTCCATTGTTGCTGAGCTCAAAACCTTGAGGATCTCCCTCCCCATCCAACCAATCTTGCCCAAACTTTGAGGATTGGTGGAGGAGAACCCGATCTATAGTTCTACCTAGAGAGATTTCACCAATACCACCTAGTTCTTAGTGGATCTTGATGTTAGGGTTCCTATTGTGGGATCTGTTGGAGATGAGCTCCTATGGAGGCTAGCTTGGAGTTGTGCTAGCCCCATAGGGTGTTAGGAGCCTCCGGTGTTGTGGAGCTCGCCGCAACCTTGTGAAGGAACCGCCGCCTCGACCGGCAACTTAGTGGAGAAGGGAAAGCTCCTTCGTGGGGTTTTCTCGAGGAACAAGGCGAGGCATGTGTGGCCGTTGAACCTTTGTGGTCCACACCTGCTCAACGCAGACATACTCCCTCTTGTAGGAGGAACAGCGGGAAACACATCGTGTCTCCTCTCCGCTACCCCGGTTGTCCCGCTCCCTCTCTCTTACTATCTTGTCGGTTCCTTTACTTGTTGCATCACATAGGTTCATACTAGGTTCACCATAGTTGCTAAAGTTGCCACATTTACTTCCGCATCGCATATAAAACTAAAAAAAATATAAAAATTGTGTAGCGACCATTCACCCCCCTCTTGTTCGCTACCGATCCATTCAACCGCCTCGTCAAATACTTTCACCACACGTAGACAGCGCAGAGATCCGAGACACACAACTCCGCAAAACAGAGAAACACAACCCTAGATTAAATCTCAAGAGGGAACTTTGGAGAAGACAACAGCCGGGATGCTACGCGGATCCTCGGAGGACAAGGCATCATCCCCTTCATCATCAACAACCGCTGCACCATCATCATCATCATCCTCCAACCAGTAATGCACTTTGACGATAGGAAAAATAAATAGAATCCTAAGTTCATATTTATAAATTAATCCAACCACAAAATCAATAATACCAATATGTGGTGCTTCCTTAAGCGTCTATTTTGGACCAAAAATTCTGCTTGGCACATAGCATGCCCAACACTATTATAATTCCTCCGTTCTTAGATATAAGCCATATAGTTTTTGAAAAACAATTCCAGAATATAAGGTGTATTGTGTTGCCCAACTTGTATGGACAACATTTTTAGGGATTTGATTAGGTTTACTTATCTTATGCAAAGTCCCCTATTACATCACGTCAGTTGCCTAGGGTTAATCACTAGTAGAAAACAAGCCTTTCGTTCGGAGCTGCCCTGAGCATTGGTCCAAGTTGTGTTTGGATCCGGGACTAATGCCGTTTCGAACGGCTAGGATACCGATTTTTTTTAGTCTCGTAACCGAGACTAAAGGGGTTGCGGCGGGCTGCCTCTAGTGTGAAAGTCATTTTACACGAACCGGGACTAAAGGTTTTATGGGTTTTTTTTGGCTCCACACACACCCCTTGTGGATCACTTTTTTTTAACTTTGTAAAATAAAAAATAAAATGATAGAAAATTCAAAACTCAAACTCCTTTTATATGTAGGTAGGTTAGGTGATCTAGTTATTATGAAAAATAACAAACATGATTTTGACATTTTTTTTGCTAAAACACTGTATTTTTTTTAGTAAAATAGGAATATATTTTGCATACGAACTTAAAAGAACGTTTAATATATGAAAATGTATCTACGCGGAAAGTTACATCCGAATTCACCTGGGTTTAACCAGATAGCCAATTTTTAGATTCTCAATCAGCCAAAGGGATGTATGAAAAATTTTAGGTTTTAAGTTTTGCAAAAAAAACTTATTATTATTTATTTATTCATTCAAGATCATTATATCATTACTTTTATTTATGAAAATAATTATTTGGAATTCAAATAATAAAGAAGTGTGACATCGTGACCAACATGTTAATAGCATTGATATGTACTAGTATCAATAACGTGCGCGGAGCACTTGGAAGCGGCACAGAAGGAACTGAGAAGTTTAGTGTGCTAGGGCTGGAGCAGTCTGAGGATAGGTGACCGAGCGGGAAATTTGACCACAGTGAGACATTTGACCTGAGCTTAAGTGTAGTTGGAGACTAAACTAGTCAAATAACTGAAATACTAGAAATTCTATAAAAAAAATAGGAAGTGGAAAAAATTAGAAAAAAAAAGCCGTCATGGACTTTTGTCCCGGTTGATGTTACAAACTGGACTAAAGATCCTTTGCCCCGGTGCGTGCCCGCAACCCATGTGGAGGGGCAGCACAACCTAGACAAGGGGGGCTTTAGTCCCAATTCCGTAGTCCCGGTTGCAAAACCGGGACTAAAGGCTCTTATTAACGGGGACGGAATCCCCTTTTTGTACTAGTTAATCCTAGCCAAACAAGATGTAATTTTTGCTAAATATGCGTTATTTAATTTCCGTACTAAAAATTATACGGCTTATATCTAGTACGGAGGGAGTATAAAATATTGAATGCAGCCGTAGAACATGTCATCACTACAAACAAAAACTAAGGAAACGAACATAATGTATACAAACCTATTTGTAATTACTCGGCATAATTTCTCCCACGATGGAGTCGCATATGATTATGTTTTACCCAATTTCTAATTTGTGCCTTGGCACCGTGTTGTCTTTGGCAGTGCTCACCTGTCTCTCTCGTCCGATTGAGATCGTACGGTCAAACAGTTCAACCCGCACGTGGCTCTCGTATTGTCCACAGAAATCTTATCCCCAGGAGCTGCGGGAGAGAGAGACCCGAACGCCATCAGCATCTCTTCTTCCATGTCGACCTCATCTCCGCCTAGCTCCCGCGCCACCCCGTCGGACGCGTGCGCTCGCGCCGGTCTTGCTCCCTGACTTCTTCCGCCACCTCTCCGCTGCTTTCCCCAACCTCGTCGAGTTCCTTCCTAGATTCACGCAAGGACGCCATGGCTGCCCGACCTCGTTGACCTCCGCCAGCACGGCCTCGCTACTCTCGCCCGATGCTCGTCCTCGACCTTGACGACCTCCGCCAGTCTCCTGCTCGTTCGCGTGAGAGTGAATCACACATCCGCGCTCCTGAGGCGAAGGGCAGAGGCCTTGGTGGTTGGTGGTGGTGGTGGTGTGGGTGTGGGCGAATCGCATGGCACCGTGCTCCTGACGCGGAAGGTTGTGGCCATGGCGGATCTAGTGGTTGAGCTGCCAAATCCTTCTCATGCAAGGGTGTAAGAATATCAACGTTTTCCTGATTCTGGATTTTTTTTTTTTGCAAATGGATGTACTTTTCTACTTGTTTTTACATCCATAATGATGAAAGCCCAAATCCTGCTCATGCAAAGATGTATTTTCCCCCAAATTTTCGATGAGACTTCTGCGATGTAGTTTTTGCCACTTTTCTACATCTAGACTTTTGAATGGGGAGGAGGGGGACCGGCGGCCGAGCTGGGAGGTGTGGTATCAAGTGGTTGACGCGGTTGCGAGTTCGCCGTTGAGGACGCGCTCCGGCTCCGTAAGGCCAGCGCTGCTGCCGAGGGACGCAGCGGGCACCTGCGCAGCGACGAGGCGGGAAGGGAGCTGCGCCTTAGGTAGCCACCGCTCGCTGGGGCCATAGAATGAGGTAGCCACCGCTCGCTGGGGCCATAGAATGAGGTAGCTACCGCCGATCTCGCCTTGTCTCCTCCTCGTCTCCTATTTGTAGCCCTCTGCTTGATTCCTGATGATATATGGCTTGTTTCCTGTGTTCATGTCTGTCCTGCACTCTTGCTACTTAATACTCTATTTGCATATTGGTGATGTAGTTTTTTACTCCCAGATCAATAGAAGAATCTAATTATGTTCCCTGGCTGTATTTTTTGCAGACTAACTTTTGTCTCTTGATTTTTTTACTTCCAAATTGTAGTAGTTTGTAATTATGTCCTAGATGTAATTTTTGCAGACTTGCCTCTTAGTTTTTCACTTTCAGATTAGTAGAAGGATGTAATTTTTGCATACTTTCTCTGCTCTGGATGTATTTTTTTATCATTTTTCTACATCCAGAACATTTAACGGTTCAAAGTGTAAATCAGTAGTATATTTGTGATCCTAGTTTTAGTATTTTAGATGTATTTTTATAAATATTTTTACATACATACCTCTACTTTTTACATCTCAATTCGATCACAAAATAAGTGGCATGAGGTGTTTTTAGAGGGATGTAATGTTTTTGTAACATAGATAAAGTTTCGCATCTGAACTGCATGTGCAAGCCTGAAAGAAGAAATGGAGGACCAGCTATTCTCGTGGTCAGTTTTCGTGTGCGTGGTCAGTTATTAGACTGTGTAGCACCGCTGTTACAGTCCGCAAGACTGTTTTATTGTTTTCAAAGTGGTTACCTGTCGCTGTCACCTGCTTGCTATTTTTGGAAAGATTCTTGTTCAGACAGGGGGAGCACCGCGGTAGACAATCTGGTGCTATAGCACCGTGTAGCAGGGTCCTATGTTTTACCCGCAAGCCCCTTTTCTCTTGCAGCAAGTTTTTAACTTCTTGAGTTTCTTAAGTATTTTTTAGCTCACAGATTTGTTCCCGGCGAAAGTGACCAAGCTCGCGGCCACCATGGATGTCGCGTGGAGCTCTGATTCGTTTGCCTCCCAATCCGCTGATTTGGAGAAAGATACCTTAATTCGACCACATCGGCCTCGCCGGCTGCCAGTCCCCGCAGAGCTAGAGGTAAAATTTTCAATTTAATTTGTTGCGGCGATCGTAGATGAGTTCTTATGGAGATTCTAGTTTGACATAGGATTTATAGATGAGTTAATCGTTGAGCCCAAGCACACATTTTTTTTCGAATACTCGTTGTCCTCAAACAATTTAGATATTAGGGACTGGTTTTTCGGAGATGTTGAGAATATGACTGGGATCTACATAGCGAAAGAGCTCAAGGATAGAGAAAGAAGAAGCAGTGAGGATCGACAGTCGAACATATGTGCATCCCTTGGAACCGAGCGCTCGGCCATCAAATACTCGTGTGCAAGTATTTTCCTGTGTGGTACCCATTGGCGAAGATACTACTTTCGACTGTGTACGGAGATTTGCCAAGATAATCATCTGTTTCTTTGGTACGGGTGTATCTTAGAGCTCTCAATGAAAAAGATAAAGAGAGATTGATGACGATCAGTGTGAGATTCTAGTTTGACATAGGATTTATAGATGAGTTAATCGTTGAGCCCAAGCACACATTTTTTTTGAAGACTCGTTGTCCTCAAACGATTTAGATATTAGGGACTGGTTTTTCGGAGAAGATGTTGAGAATATGCTCCCAGGTATGCTTGAGAGCATATATTATATGCACTGGAGATGGAAGAACTGTGTTGCGGCGTGCCACGGCTAGTACATCGGAAGAGTCGTGATCCAACAATTATTATTGAGGTTGCGAAATTGGAGGACTTGTGAATTTACCATTGATGCAACCTGCATTTTTGCTGTTGTGTATGATATTTAAAATATTTGTAATTTATTTTATTTTATTGTTATATTTACATTTGGTTGACCAAAATCACACATATGTGATGAAATGCTGAAAAAATGATTTTATGGTTTCCACCTAGGGGTATTTTTTCTTTTAAGAGAGACACATCAGAGACATCGACACTCAGTGGCGGAGCCAGGATTCGAGTAAACCCCGGGCCAAAAACTAAGCACAAAAGTAATGTCATCAATAAAATAATGTTTCGACTTTATCAAAATATCCATGTATCTAGATGTTTTAGTGCGTAGGTATATTTAAATTTAGAAAATATTAAGACACTTTTTTATGGACGGAGTGAGTACCAAAGACCCTCATAAAATTGGTACAATTGCATAGATAAACGTGTAATTTAACTCTATTTTTTCCAAAAAGATATCTTCTGCTAAAAGCAAATACAAATAAAGTCGGTAGAAAGTACTGGTTGGCTATTTCCTTCAATTTATATAATTTCTTTGGTTTGACGATGATTGGATGAGTGTTGAGATTAGTGGATGGCACAAATAAATTCAATCGAAGACACTGAGATTAGATCATATATGAACATACATTACCTAGCTCGGAGGGAAGTACTAGCTAGACGAGTTGAACCTGGACTAGGAGAAGCAAACATGAAGAAACACAGCGCTATACGACACTCACACCTATAACACCTCTGAGAGAACGCCACCTCCCACCAAAAAAATATTCGACTTTTTAGAAACACCAAAGCATTTGATCCCTCATGGCATCTCTACCGGCGCGACGCAAACGGACGTTGAGCGATCGTTTTCGTCCGTCGTGACCGGAAATGCTTCTGGGGTCTGCTCCAGCGGGGCGACGCAAAGTGACCGGCCCGTCCGCGGAGACGCAAACCTGGCCCAAATATGCGCCAGGTTTGCGTCTCCGTGGATGCTGCACGGATGCGCCGAGCGTCCTCCATTTCTTACCCGTCCCGCAAGTCAGGGACAGCGAAATCGACCGCTTAGATTTGCTTCTTTTCCCCTTATTTGCTGCCCTAGTGCGACGCCACCACCCCAGCCCCACCCGCCGCCGTCCCGCCGCAGCGCCGCAGTACTCGCCGTCGGCTCCGTTGTCGCCGCGCGGGAGAGCAGGATCGTACTCGGCTTGTCTCCGCGCGTACCTGCCGGCTGTTTTCGGGCCAAACGTTGCCGGTTGCACCGTCCGTCCTCGCCGCCCAAGACCTGTTCGGTCAATTGCGTCGGTAGGGTTCTTACTCGTGTTTTCGGCGCTATTGTGCGCGGCCATTGATCCGCAGTTCGTACACACGCAGCTGGACATGTGGAAGATGTTGGACAAGTTCCGCGCGGAGGTCGTTGAATCCTCTTCCGACGAGGAGTCCGATCAGTCGACGCAGACATTGGCAACTACTGCGGCCTCCATGATCCACGAGTTCACCTCAAACCCGGGGCCGGAGCACCGGGGCTCTGTGAAGGGGCGCTCCAAAAACCTGCCGCCCAACAGAGTGGCATGGCAGGCCCGCCTCCACAAGGACTACTTCCACCTCACCAATCCGGTGTTCCCGGAAAAATTGTTTCGGCGCCGATACAGGATGTCAAGGGACTTGTTCTTGGTCATTCTACGGGGCATCAGAAACTATGACCCCTACTTCCAATGCAGGCCCGATGCAACAGGTGCGCTAGGCTTCACCTCCTACCGAAAATGCTCCGCGGCTATTCACATGCTCTCATATGGAATGGCTACAGACATATTCGATGAGTATCTTCGAATGGGTGAGAGCACCTGCCTTGAGGCCATGTACAGGTTTTGCCGAGCCGTGATTGCCGTGTTCGGAGAGTATTACCGTAGGGAGCCAACTGTTGAGGATACAAGGTGGCTCATATCTATCAACGAGTCTAGAGAGTTCTCAAGAATGATTGGCAGCATAGATTGCATGCACTGGGAGTGGAAAAACTGTCCATTTGGATGGTAGGTTGCGTACAGCGGCCATGAGGAGGGACGGACTGTCATTCTTGAAGCTGTCATATCTCAAGATTTATGGATTTGGCATTCATTCTTTAGCATGGCCGGTTTCCAACAATGACATCAATGTGTTGCACTGATCACCGGTGTTCAACCGGCTCATGCAAGGCAAAGCTCCCCGAGTGAGCTATGAGATCAATGGAAATGCATATGACAAGCCATATTATCTTGCTGATGGCATCTACCCTGACTGGGCCACATTGGTGAAGACTGTTCATAATTCAAACTCCGAGAAGACGAAGAGGTTTGCCAAGATGCAAGAAGCTTGCAGGAAAGATGTGGAGCGTGGATTTGGTGTGCTCCAAGCTCGGTGGGCAATTGTCTGTCACCCGACAAGAACATGGTCGCTGAAGACCATGCATGAGGTGATGACATGTTGCGTGATCATGCACAACATGATCGTTGAGAACGAGCGTCCTGATGGCCGCAATGAGAACCACTGGGAATTCCAAGGTGAGCTGGTGGCGCCACTTCCTAGAGCTTCATCTTGGCAGGACTATCTACATATGAATGTAGAAGTCACTAACGAGAACGTCTGCAAACAGCTGCAGACGGATCTGATTGAGCATCAGTGGACATTGGCTAGCCATGAAGATCATGCCTAGAGAAATACTATCTTATTTTCATGTAGACTTTTAAAAATTTAAATGTAATAAGTATGATTTCGTTGAATTCCTTATTTTGTTGTTTGGAAACTTCATAATTGATGCAAACGCGGAAATGTGTCGGGCCGCTTGAGCCACCCCTAGATGCAAACGGACGCGCGAACAAAAACGATCTGTCTCGCGTCCACCGCACGACGCAAACGGATATTTCGGACGTCCGAAATACGTCACGCGGCTGGAGAT
>NC_061510.1:152982161-153020235 GCF_022539505.1 Lolium rigidum | reverse complement strand
TTGGGGTTCCACCTATATAATGAGGGACAAGGGGAGGGGGCGTGTGATACGTCTCAAACGTATCTATAATTTCTTATGTTCCATGCTACTTTTATGATGATACTTACATGTTTTATACACACTTTACATCGTTTTGATGCGTTTTCCGGAACTAACCTATTGACGAGATGCCGAAGGGCCGCTTGTCTGTTTTCTACGCTGTTTTTGGTTCCGAAATCCTAGTAAGGAAATATTCTCGGAATCGGACGAAATCAATGCCCAGCATCCTATTTTTCCACGAAGCTTCCGAACACCCGAGAGCCACCGGAGGGAGCCCTGGTGGGCCCAGATGATAGGGCGGCGCGGCCAGGGCCTGGGCCGCGCCCCCTATTGTGTCATCGCCTCGTCAGCCCTCCGACTCCGCCTCTTCGCCTATTTAAAGGTCCCTGACCTAAAACCTCGAGACGGAAAAGCCACGGTACGAGAAACCTTCCAGAGCCGCCGCCATCGCGAAGCCAAGATCTGGGGACAGGAGTCTCTGTTCCGGCACGCCGCCGGGACGGGGAAGTGCCCCCGGAAGGCATCTCCATCGACACCACCGCCATCTTCATCAACGCTGCTGTCTCCCATGAGGAGGGAGTAGTTCTCCATCGAGGCTAAGGGGTTGTACCGGTAGCTATGTGGTTAATCTCTCTCCTATGTACTTCAATACAATGATCTCATGAGCTGCCTTACATGATTGAGATTCATATGAGTTTTGTATCACTATTCATCTATGTGTTACTCTAGTGATGTTATTAAAGTAGTCTATTCCTCCTCCACGGTGTAATGGTGACGAGTGTGTGCATCGTGTAGTACTTGGCGTAGGTTATGATTGTAATCTCTTGTAGATTATGAAGTTAATTATTGCTATGATAGTATTGATGTGATCTATTCCTCCTTCATAGTGTGATGGTGATAGTGTGCATGCTATGTTAGTACTTGGTGTAATTGCAATGATCTATCATGCACTCTAAGGTTATTTAAATATGAACATTGAATGTTGTGGAGCTTGTTAACTCCGGCATTGAGGTGCTCTTGTAGCCCTACGCAATTAGTGGTGTTCATCATCCAACAAGAGAGTGTAGAGTGGTTTTATTATGTGATCAATGTTGAGAGTGTCCACTAGTGAAAGTATGATCCCTAGGGCTTGTTTCTAAACATCGAATCTCCGTTTATTTACTGTTCTGTTGCATGTTTACTCGCTGCCATATTTTATTCAGATTGCTATTACTACTCATGTACATCCATATTACTTGTATTTCACTATCTCTTCGCCGAACTAGTGCACCTATACATCTGACAAGTGTATTAGGTGTGTTGGGGACACAAGAGACTTCTTGTATCGTGATTGCAGGGTTGCTTGAGACGGATATCTTTGACCTCTTCCTCCCCGAGTTCGATAAACCTTGGGTGATCCACTTAAGGGAAACTTGCTGCTGTTCTACAAACCTCTGCTCTTGGAGGCCCAACACTGTCTACAAGAATAGAAGCACCCGTAGACATCAAGCACTTTTCTGGCGCCGTTGCCGGGGAGGAAAGGTAAAAGGCACTCATACTCCGGTCCCAGGTAACTAAGTACTTTTCTGTTGCCGTTGTGTGTGTGCTCGAAGCTATTTCCTTTAGATCCTGCAATTGCATCTTTTTGTTTCTTGTTTTTATTTTCACTAGTTAGGCATAATGGAAAACATCTGTGAGCTTTTTGTACTATTTCCTTAGTCAAGACATGAATGGTTTAATGCGAAAATTAAAAAACCTATGGAACCTTATTTGCATGCTGGTAGTAATATTAGTATGAACGCTTTGAACACCATTGTTGATAATGATATAGAAAATGCTAAGCTTGGGGAAGCTGGTTTTGATGAAAATGATCTCTTTAGCCCTCCGGGTATTGAGGAGAAAGTTTATGTTGATTATGATATGCCTCCCATATATGATGATTATAATGATAGTGGTCTTTTGGTGCCGCCTACTATGGAGAGTAAATTTAATTATGATTATACTATGCCTCCTATATTTGATGATGAGAATAATAATGATAGTTACTTTGTTGAATTTGCTCCCACTACAACTAATAAAACTGATTATGCTTATGTTGGGAGTAGCAATAATTTTATGCATGAGACTCATGATAAGAATGTTTCATTTGATAGTTATATTGTTGAGTTTGCTCATGATGCCACTGAAAGTTATTATGAGAGAGGAAAATATGGTTGTAGAAATTTTCATGTTACTAAAACACCACTCTTTTTGCTGAAAATCTTGAAGTTGCACTTGTTTTATCTTTCTATGCTTGTTGAATTATGCTTCATAAATTTGTTTATTTACAAGATTCCTTTCCATAGGAAGTGGGTTAGGCTTAAATTTGTTTTGAATTTTCTTCTTGATGCTCTCTTTGCTTCAACTCTTATTTCTTGCGAGTGCATCACTAAAACTGTTGAGCCCATCTTAATGGCTATAACGAAAGCATTTCTTGGGAGATAACCCATATTTTATTTTGCTACAGCAATTTTGTTTTATATTTGTGTCTTGGAAGTTGTTACTACTGTAGCAACCTCTCCTTATCTTTATTTTATTGCATTGTTGTGCCAAGTAAAGTCTTTGATAGTAAGGTTCATACTAGATTTGGATTACTGCGCAGAAACAGATTTCTTGCTGTCACGAATTTGGGCAGTGTTCTCTGTAGGTAACTCAGAAAAATCTGCCAATTTACGTGAGTGATCCTCAGATATGTACGCAACTTTCATTCAATTTGAGCATTTTCATCTGAGCAAGTCTGGTGCCTCTTAAAAATTCGTCTTTACGGACTGTTCTGTTTTGACAGATTCTGCCTTTTATTTCGCATTGCCTCTTTCGCTGTGTTGGATGGATTTCTTTGTTCCATTACCTTCCAGTAGCTTTGTGCAATGTCCAGAAGTGTTAAGAATGATTGTGTCACCTCTGAACATGTGAATTTTTGATTATGCACTAACCCTCTAATGAGTTTGTTTTGAGTTTGGTGTGGAGGAAGTTTTCAAGGGTCAAGAGAGGAGGATGCTATACTATGATCAAGAAGAGTGAAGAGTCTAAGCTTGGGGATGCCCCCGTGGTTCATCCCTGCATATTTTAAGAAGACTCAAGCATCTAAGCTTGGGGATGCCCAAGGCATCCCTTCTTCATCGACAACTTATCAGGTTCCTCTAGTGAAACTATATTTTTATTCCGTCACATCTTATGTGCTTTACTTGGAGCGTCAGTTTGTTTTTTTTGTTTTTGTTTGAATAAGTCGGATCCTAGCATTCTTTGTTTGGGAGAGAGACACGCTCCGCTGTTTCGTATGAACACATATGTTCTTAGCTTCATCTTTAATGTTCATTGCGAAATTTGAACTACTTCATCCATTGTTATATGGTTGGAAACGGAAAATGCCGCATGTGGTAAATGGTTTAATGTCTTGAATAATGTGATACTTGGCGATTGTTGTGCTCATATAGATCTTGTTTAAGCTCTTGCATCATGTACCTTGTACTCATTAATGAGTAACTATATAGAGCTTGTTAAAATTTGGTTTGCATGATTGATCTCTAGAGTCTAGATATTTTCTGGTTGAAGTGTTTGAACAACAAGGAGACAATGTAAAGTCTTATAATAGTTACAATATGTTCATATGTGAGCTTTGCTGCACCTTTTATACTTGATTTTGCTTCAAACAACCTTGCTAGCCTAGCCTTGTATTGAGAGGAATTCTTCTCGTGCATCCAAATCCTTGAGCCAATAACCATGCCATTTGTGTCCACCATACCTACCTACCACATGGTATTTCTCCGCCATTCCAAAGTAAATTACTTGAGTGCTACCTTTAAAATTTCTGTTCTTTGCCTTTGCAATATATAGCACATGGGACAAATAGTCTTAAAAACTATTGTGGTGAAGAATATGTACTTATGTGTCTTATTTCTTAATAAGTTGCTTGTTGAGCGGTAACCATGTTTTCTGGGGACGCCATCAACTCTTTTACCTTTGTTGAATATCATGTGAGTTGTTATGCATGTTCGTCTTGTCTGAAGTAAGGGCGGTTCTCACAATCAAATGGTTTGAGTATGCATCATGTTAGAGAAGAACATTGGGCCGCTAACTAAAGCCATGATTCATGGTGGAAGTTTCAGTGTGGACAACTAATCCTCAATCTCTTATGAGAATATTAACTGTTGTTGAATGCTTATGCATTAAAGAGGAGTCCATTATCTGTTGTCTATGTTGTCCCGGTATGGATGTCTAAGTTGAGAATAATCAAAAGCGAGAAATCCAATGCGAGCTTTCTCCTTAGACCTTTGTACGAGCGGCATAGAGGTACCCCTTTGTGACACTTGGTTGAAACATATGCTATGCAATGATAATCAGTGTTAATCCAAGCTAATTAGGACGAGGTGCGAGCACTATTAGTATACTATGCATGAGGCTTGCAACTTATAAGATATCTTATACATAACACATATGCTTTATTACTACCGTAGACAAAATTGTTTCTTGTTTTCAAAATGAAAAGCTCTAGCACAAATATAGTAATCAATGCTTCCCTCTGCGAAGGGCCTATCTTCTACTTTATTGTTGAGTCAGTTTACCTATTCTTTCTATCCTAGAAGCAAACACTTGTGTCAACTGTGTGCATTGATTCTTACATGTTTACTTATTGCACTTGTTATATTGCTTTATGTTGACAATTATCCATGAGATATACATGTTGAAGTTGAAAGCAACCGCTGAAACTTATATCTTCCTTTATGTTGCTTCAATGCCTTTACTTTGAATCTATTGCTTTATGAGTAACTCTTATGCAAGTCTTATTGATGCTTGTCTTGAAAGTATTATTCATGAAAAGTCTTTGCTATATGATTCATTTGCTTACTCATTATCTTCATCATTGCTTCGAATCGCTGCATTCATCTCATATGCTTTACAATAGTATGATCAAGATTATGATAGCATGTCACTTCAGAAATTATCTTTGTTATCGTTTACCTACTCGAGGGCGAGTAGGAACTAAGCTTGGGGATGCTTGATACGTCTCAAACGTATCTACAATTTCTTATGTTCCATGCTACTTTTATGATGATACTTACATGTTTTATACACACTTTACATCGTTTTGATGCGTTTTCCGGAACTAACCTATTGACGAGATGCCGAAGGGCCAGTTGTTGTTTTCTGCTGTTTTTGGTTCCAGAAATCCTAGTAAGGAAATATTCTCGGAATTGGACGAAATCAACGCCCAGCATCCTATTTTTCCACGAAGCTTCCAGAACACCCGAGAGCCACCAGAGGGGAGCCCTAGTGGGCCCAGATGATAGGGCGTCGCGGCCAGGGCCTGGGCCGCGCCCCCCTATTGTGTCATCGCCTCGTCAGCCTTCCGACTCCGCCTCTTCGCCTATTTAAAGGTCCCTGACCTAAAACCTCGATACGGAAAAGCCACGGTACGAGAAACCTTCCAGAGCCGCCGCCATCGCGAAGCCAAGATCTGGGGGACAGGAGTCTCTGTTCCGGCACGCCGCCGGGACGGGGAAGTGCCCCCGGAAGGCATCTCCATCGACACCACCACCATCGTCATCAACGATGTTGTCTCCCATGAGGAGGGAGTAGTTCTCCATCGAGGCTAAGGGCTGTACCGGTAGCTATGTGGTTAATCTCTCTCCTATGTACTTTAATACAATGATCTCATGAGCTGCCTTACATGATTGAGATTCATATGAGTTTTGTATCACTATTCATCTATGTGTTACTCTGGTGATGTTATTAAAGTAGTCTATTCCTCCTCCACGGTGTAATGGTGACAAGTGTGTGCATCGTGTAGTACTTGGCGTAGGTTATGATTGTAATCTCTTGTAGATTATGAAGTTAATTATTGCTATGATAGTATTGATGTGATCTATTCCTCCTTCATAGTGTGATGGTGACGAGTGTGCATGCTATGTTAGTACTTGGTGTAATTGCAATGATCTATCATGCACTCTAAGGTTATTTAAATATGAACATTGAATGTTGTGGAGCTTGTTAACTCCGGCATTGAGGTGCTCTTGTAGCCCTACGCAATTAGTGGTGTTCATCATCCAACAAGAGAGTGTAGAGTGGTTTTATTATGTGATCAATGTTGAGAGTGTCCACTAGTGAAAGTATGATCCCTAGGCCTTGTTTCTAAACATCGAATCTCCGTTTATTTACTGTTCTGTTGCATGTTTACTCGCTGCCATATTTTATTCAGATTGCTATTACTACTCATATACATCCATATTACTTGTATTTCACTATCTCTTCGCCGAACTAGTGCACATATACATCTGACAAGTGTATTAGGTGTGTTGGGGACACAAGAGACTTCTTGTATCGTGATTGCAGGGTTGCTTGAGAGGGATATCTTTGACCTCTTCCTCCCTGAGTTCGATAAACCTTGGGTGATCCACTTAAGGGAAACTTGCTGCTGTTCTACAAACCTCTGCTCTTGGAGGCTCAATTCTGTCTACAAGAATAGAAGCACCCGTAGACATCAGCCGGCCACGCCAAGCCACCTTGGCCGCAACCCATAGAGGCCGGCGCCCCCTCTCCCCAAACCCTAGCCGCCCTCCTCCTCCACCTCTCCCGTATACGCTTTGGCGAAGCCCTGCGCAGATCTTCACCACCACCGCCACCACGCCGTCGTGCTGCCGGGATTCCGAGGAGGATCTACTACTTCCGCTGCCCGCTGGAACGGGGAGAAGGACGTCTTCATCAACACCGAACGTGTGACCGAGTACGAAGGTGCTGCCCGACTATGGCACCGTCAAGATCTTCTACGCGCTTTTGAAAGCGGCAAGTGATCATCTTCTGCAACAACGAGATCTAATCTCGTATGCTTTGGAAATCTTCGAGGGTTAGTCTCATGATCTTCTCGTTGCTACCATCTTCTAGATTGCATCTTGGTTTGTTTTTCGTTCTTGCGGTAGGAATTTTTTTGTTTTCTATGCTACAAATCCCATCAGCGTGAGTAGTTCATCCCTGGACTATGGGTCCATAGCAGTAGCTAGATGGTCGTTGATACGTCTCAAACGTATCTATAATTTCTTATGTTCCATGCTAGTTTTATGACAATACTCACATGTTTTACATACACTTTATATCATTTTGATGCATTTTCCGGCACTAACCTATTAACAAGATGCCGAAGCGCCGGCTCTCGTTTTCTCGCTGTTTTTGGTTTCAGTAAATCCTACACAGGAAATATTCTCGGAATAGGACGAAACAAAAGCCCACGGTCTTATTTTCCATGGAGCTTTCCAGAACACCGAAGAGGAGACGGAGAGGGGCGACGAGGCGGCCACACCATAGGGGGGCGCGGCCCCACCCCTGGCCGCGCCGCCTTATGGGGTGGGCCCCTCGAGCGTCCCCCGACTCTGCCCCTTCGCCTATATAATCTCTTTGTCGCGAAAATCCTAGTACCGAGAGCCACGATACGAGAAAACATACTGAGACGCCGCCGTCATCAATCCCATCTCGGGGGATTCTAGAGATCGCCTCCGGCACCCTGCCGGAGAGGGGAATCATCACCGGAGGGCTCTACATCACCATGCCCGCCTCCGGACTGATGCGTGAGTAGTTCATCCTTGGACTATGGGTCCATAGCAGTAGCTAGATGGTTGTCTTCTCCTCTTGTGCCATCATGTTTAGATGTTGTGAGCTGCCTATCGTGATCAAGATCATCTATTTGTAATGCTACATGTTGTGTTTGTTGGGATCCGATGAATATGGAAATACTATGTCAAGTTGATTATCGATCTATCATATATGTGTTATTTATGATCTTGCATGCTCTCTGTTGCTAGTAGAGGCTCTGGCCAAGTTGATACTTGTAACTCCAAGAGGGAGTATTTATGCTCGATAGTGGGTTCATGCCTCCATTGAATCTGGGACAATGACAGAAAGTTCTAAGGTTGTGGATGTGCTGTTGCCACTAGGGATAAAACATCAATGCTTTGTCTAAGGATATTTGTATTGTTTACATTACGCATAGTACTTAATGCAATTGTCTGTTGTTTGCAACTTAATACTGGAAGGGGTGCGGATGCTAACCCGAAGGTGGACTTTTTAGGCATAGATGCATGCTGGATAGCGCTCTATGTTCTTTGTCGTAATGCCCTAAGTAAATCTCATAGTAGTCATCATGATATGTATGTGCATTGTTGTGCCCTCTCTATTTTGTCAATTGCCCAACTATAATTTGTTCACCCAACATGCTATTTATCTTATTGGAGAGACACCACTAGTGAAATGTGGACCCCGGTCGATTCTTTTACATCTGAAATACAACCTACTACAATCATTGTTCTCTGCTGTTCTTTGCAAACAAACATCATTCTCCACACCATACGTTTAATCCTTTGTTTACAGCAAGCCGGTGAGATTGACGACCTCACTGTTAAGTTGGGGCAAAGTATTTTGGTTGTGTTGTGCAGGTTCCACGTTGGCGCCGGAATTCCTGGTGTTGCGCCGCACTACACTCCTTCACCAACAACCTTCACGTGGCCTTCATCTCCTACTGGTTCGATAACCTTGATTTCTTACTGAGGGAAAACTTGCTGCTGTACGCATCACACCTTGGTTTCACGCGTCATCAAGCTACTTTTCTGGCGCCGTTGCCGGGGAGATCAAGACACGCTGCAAGGGGAGTCTCTCACATCCAATCTCTTTACTTTGTTTATTGTCTTGCTTTATTTTATTTTCTGTTTTGTTTGCTTTCTTTATATCAAAAACACACAAAATTAGTTACTTGCATCTAATTTATTTTGTTATCATGACTAGTCCTGTATTTGTTACTCTGTCACCTGAGGAATTGATCTTTACTTTTAAACAAGGGGATGAGGAGAGTTTTAAAGAAGCTTGGTCTAGAATTTTTGATTCTAATGGTAAAACTGAACCTAAAATGACTCTAAGCCTGCTTCTTAGTAACTTTTATTTTGGGCTTAATCTTCGCTATAGATATGCCTTGGATGCTATAGTGGGAGGAGATTTCCTTCACTGCGATGGGGATCAAGCTTTTAATGCCATAAAAAAATTGGTTGCATCATCTAGCTCAGCTAATAAGTCTGATTCATCTCTTGCTAGTATTTATAATAGATTAAACACTCTCGAGACAAATATATCTTGTTTAAAAGAAGGGTATAGTCAGATTCGTGAGCATTTTGATTATGTCCCAGTAAACTTTGAACCTTCAATGTGGGACCCTACCATTAAAGTTGCTATTTGTGGTGAAACTTTTTACGCCCGTTGTGATATTATGTCTGAGTTTTGCCTTATGCCTAAAAGTATTTATGAATCTTTGACACTTTGGGGACTTACGGAAGGTGGAGAAGGAATAACTCTTATTGATAACTCTGTTATAATTCCTAAGGGAATAGCTAAAGGTGTGTTCACAACCTTTCTTAGAAGAACGGTATCCACTGATTATCTCGTTATTGAATGTGTAGGGACAGGACAAATCACACTTGGAAGATCCCTGCTGAAACTCTTGGGAGCAACCATAGATGTGGGGAAAGGCACTCTAAATTTTACCCCTACCCCCAGATGCGTTCATGTATTCCCTAGACCAAAGAGTAAGAATAAGAGTAAGAAGGGTAGGCGCAAAGCCCCTGGTAATAATGTTAATGCTTCATCTCTTGATTTTACTTGATTTACACTTTCTGCGCCTAGCTGAAAGGAGTTAAAGAAAAACGCTTATGGGAGACAACCCATTATTTTATTTCTGCAATTTTTGTTTTATATTTGAGTCAAGGTGCTTGTTACTACTATACAAATACCTTTGTATCTTTACTTTATTGCATTATTGTGCCAATTAAAGTCTTTGATAGTAAAGTTGATACTAGATTTGGATTTCTGCGCAGAAACAGATTTTTAGCTGTCACGAATTTGAGTTGATCTCTCTATAGGAGAGTCTAAAAAATATGCAAAAATTCATGAGTAATCCTCAGATATGTACGCAACTTTCATTAAATTTGAGCTTCTTCATCTGAGCATGTTAAGTGCCTCGAAAAAATTCGTCTTTACGGACTGTTCTGTTTTGACAGATTCTGCCTTTTATTTCACATTGCCTCCTTTACTGCGTTTAAGTGGATTTATTTGCTCCATTAAATTTCAGTAGCCTTGGGTAATGTACAGAAGTGTTGGGAATGATTGTGTCCTCTCTGAACATGTGAATTTTTGATTATGCACTAACCCTCTAATGAGATTGTTTTGAGTTTGGTGTGGAGGAAGTTTTCAAGGATCAAGAGAGGAGGATGATATAATATGATCAAGAAGAGTGAAAAGTCTAAGCTTGGGGATGCCCCCGTGGTTCATCCCTGCATATTTCAAGAAGACTCAAGCATCTAAGCTTGGGGATGCCCAAGGCATCCCCTTCTTCATCAAAAACTTATCAGGTCACCTCTAGTGAAACTATATTTTTATTCCGTCACATCTAATGTGCTTTACTTGGAGCGTCTGTGTGCTTTTATTTTTGTTTATTTTTGAATAAATTCGGATCCTAGCAATCCTTGTGTGGGAGAAAGACACGCTCTGCTTTTTCATATTGAACACTGGTGTTCTTAGTTTTACTTTTAATGTTCATGGCGAAGGTTGAAAGCCGCTTCATTCATTGCTATTTGGTTGGAAACAGAAAATGCTTCATGTGGTAATTGGTATATTGTCTTGAATAATTTGATACTTGGCAATTGTTTTGAGTTATCAAGTAGATCATGTTTAAGCTCTTGCATCATGTGGTTTAAACCTATTAGTGGAGAACTACCGTAGAGCTTGTTGAAATTTGGTTTGCACGATTGGTCTCTCTAAAGTCTAGATATTTTCTGGTAAAAGTGTTCGAACAACAAGGAAGACATTGTAGAGTCTTATAATGCTTGCAATATATATGTTCTTATGTAAGTTTTGTTGTACCGGTTCATACTTGTGTTTGCTTCAAACAACCTTGCTAGCCAAAGCCTTGTACTGAGAGGGAATGCTTCTCGTGCATCCAAAACCTTGAGCCAAAACTTATGCCATTTGTGTCCACCATAACTACCTACTATGTGGTATTTTTCTGCCATTCCAAGTAAATTGCTTGCGTGCTACCTTTAAAAATTTCATTCCTTGTCTTTGCAATACATAGCTCATGGGAAAGTAGCCTAAAAACTATTGTGGTAAAGAATATGTCGCTTATGCATCTTAGTTCTTATAAGTTGCTTGTTGAGCGGTAACATGTTTCTGGGGACGCCATCAACCTGTCACACCTTTGTTGAATATCATGTGAGTTGCTATGCATGTTCGTCTTGTCTGAAGTAAGGGAGATTTGCCATGAGTTGAATGGTTTGAGTATGCATATTGTTAGAGAAGAACATTGGGCCGCCAACCAAAGCCATGTATCATGGTGGAAGTTTCAGCTTGGACATTAATCCTCAAATATCTTATGAGAATATTATCTGTTGTTGAATGCTTAAAGCATAAAAGAGGAGTCCATTATCTATTTTCTATGTTGTCCCGGTATGGATGTCCTCAAGTTATGATCTGTCAAAATCGAGAAATCAAATGCGATTTATCTCCTTGGACCTTTGTACAGGTGGCATAGAGGTACCCATTTGTGACACTTGGTTGAAACATATGTAATGCAATGATAATCCATGGAAATCCGAGCTAATTAGGACAAGGTGCGAGCACTATTGGTATTCGATGCATGAGGCTTGCAACTTATAGGAGGTTTTATGCATAACACATATGAATTATTACTACCGTTGACAAAATTGTTTCCATGTTTTCAAAATAAAAAGCTCTAGAACATGAGTAATCCCTGCTTCCCTCTGCGAAGGGCCTTTCTTTTACTTTATGTTGAGTCAGTTTACCTACTTCTTTCCATCTTAGAAGAAAACACTTGAGTCAACTGTGTGCATTGATTCTTACATACTTACTTATTTGCACTCATCATATTACTTTGTGTTGACAATTATCCATGAGATATACATGTTGAAAGTTGAAAGCAACTGCTGAAACTTAAATCTTCCTTTGTGTTGTTTCAAAACCTTCTATTAAGAATCTATTGCTTTATGAGTTAACTCTTATGCAAGACTTGTTGATGCTTCTCTTGAAAGTACTATTCACGAAAAGTCTTTGCTATATGATTCAGTTGTTTAGTCATTATCTTTACCATTGCTTTGAATCACTTCATTCATCTCATATGCTTTACAATAGTATTGATCAAGATTATGATAGTAGCATGTCACTTCAGAAATTATCCTTGTTATCGTTTACCTACTCGAGGGCGAGTAGGAACTAAGCTTGTGGATGCTTGATACGTCTCAAACGTATCTATAATTTCTTATGTTCCATGCTAGTTTAATGACAATACTCACATGTTTTACATACACTTTATATCATTTTGATGCATTTTTCGGCACTAACCTATTAACAAGATGCCGAAGCGCCAGTTCATGTTTTCTGCTGTTTTTGGTTTCAGAAATCCTACACAGGAAATATTCTCGGAATTGGACGAAACAAAAGCCCACGGTCTTATTTTCCATGGAGCTTTCCAGAACACCGAAGAGGAGACGGAGAGGGGCGACGATGCGGCCACACCATAGGGGGGGCGCGGCCCCACCCTGGGCGCCGCCTTATGGGGTGGGACCCTCGAGCGTCCCCCGACTCTGCCCCTTCGCCTATATAATCTATCCGTCGCGAAAACCCTAGTACCGAGAGCCACGATACAAGAAAACATACTGAGACGCCGTTGCCGTCAATCCCATCTCGGGGGATTCTGGAGATCGCCTCCGGCACCCTGCTGGAGAGGGGAATCATCACCGGAGGGCTCTACATCACCATGTCCGCCTCCGGACTGATGCGTGAGTAGTTCATCCTTGGACTATGGGTCCATAGCAATAGCTAGGTGGTTGTCTTCTCCTCTTGTGCCATCATGTTTAGATCTTGTGAGCTGCCTATCATGATCAAGATCATCTATTTGTAATGCTACATGTTGTGTTTGTTGGGATCCGATGAATATGGAATACTATGTCAAGTTGATTATCGATATATCATATATGTGTTGTTTATGATCTTGCATGCTCTCCGTTGCTAGTAGAGGCTCTGGCCAAGTTGATACTTGTAACTCCAAGAGGGAGTATTTATGCTCGATAGTGGGTTCATGCCTCCATTGAATCTGGGACACTGACAGAAAGTTCTAAGGTTGTGGATGTGCTGTTGCCACTAGGGATAAAACATCAATGCTTTGTCTAAGGATATTTCTATTGTTTACATTACGCACAGTACTTAATGCAATTGTCTGTTGTTTGCAACTTAATACTGGAAGGGGTGCGGATGATAACCCGAAGGTGGACTTTTTAGGCATAGATGCATGCTGGATAGCGGTCTATGTTCTTTGTCATAATGCCCTAAGTAAATCTCATAGTAGTCATCATGATATGTATGTGCATTGTTATGCCCTTTCTATTTTGTCAATTGCCCAACTGTAATTTGTTCACCCAACATGCTATTTATCTTATTGGAGAGACACCACTAGTGAACTGTGGACCCCGGTCCATTCTTTTACATCTGAAATACAACCTACCGCAATCATTGTTCTCTGTTGTTCTTTGCAAACAAACATCATTCTCCACACCATACGTTTAATCCTTTGTTTACGAGCAAGTCGGGAGATTGACAACCTCACTGTTAAGTTGGGGCAAAGTATTTTGGCTGTGTTGTGCAGGTTCCACGTTGGCGCCGGAATCCCTGGTGTTGCGCCGCACTACACTCCTTCACCAACAACCTTCACGTGGCCTTCATCTCCTACTAGTTTGATAACTTTGGTTTCTTACTGAGGGAAAACTTGCTGCTGTACGCATCACACCTTCCTCTTGGGGTTCCCAACGCACGTGTGCTTCACGCGTCATCAGTCGTCTTCTTCAATTTGTGCTTCATGTATAGATCTTGTGAGCTGCCCTACATGATCAAGATCATCCTTATGTAATCCTACATGTTGTGTTTGCTGGGATCCGATGAATATTATATACTATGTTGAGGTTGATTATATATTATTGTCATATGTTATTTGTTATCTTTCATGCTCTCTGTTGCTAGTAGATACTCTGGCCAAGTAGATGCTTCTCACTCCAAGAGGGGGTATTTATGCTCGATAGTATAATTGTCACTCTTACAGAAAACTAGAGGCATGAAGCTACTCTCGATGTTCAGTGACGTGCTAGTGCTTGTTCATAGATGCGGTACTGCTTAAGGATGTGGATGTGGACGTGGTACTGGTAGTGGTGATAGTTCATTGATCTGCTAGTGCTTAAGAATGTGGATGTGGTAGTGGTAGTTCGTTGATATGCTAGTGTTTTTCATGTAGGCGATCATACCTTTTGGCTCCACTGATTTGTCTGTGTCTATTGTGAATGCTCAGCCATGTCTGATTGCAAGCAAACCAGCCATGGTTTGGAAACCTGAGCTATCAGAGTTTGTGCTAAACCGGTTGGTTCAGCTCGTCTGTAGCGGCGTCTGCTTCAACATGGGATTCAAGGAGCAGCAGATGAAGAAGGTAGCCGCGGATGTTCTTGCATTCGCTGGCATACATGTCACCACTCTTTAGCTGTACAACCACATCAGAAATTGGAGTACGAAGTGGAGCGTCATTAGGAAGATGAAATCCGATCGCATTCTGACTGGAGCGAAGATGGTTGCTACTTCTACGGCGGTGACGAAGAGATGGCGGACGAGTACATTCAGGTACGAAGCCTCATTGAGTTCTTGCATAGATCTGAAAGTATATATGTGAATGTCGTCTGCACTAACAGTTGTTCCTTGTGGATTGCAGTGCTACCCGAAGCACCGTCAATACGTCGGCACCCTAATCACGAACCACTCATATGAAGACGATCTTCACACCCCGGTTTGTATGCAAGACGCAGCAGTTCTGACCTAACTTGCTGGTTAGGGCTATCGACTTCATTGCAGATAACGAAGCAGAGTATGCCGAGTACCATTAGTTCCAGCCACCAGAGAGGAGGAGCTGGCTTAGGACCTGGCTCCGCAACCAGTTTCCTTCTTAGTGCTTCTGCTTCCTTCGTCATGATCTGCTGATTTTGGGAGGTGATCTTGTATCCCTCCATTAGCTAGGACTTGCTACAACCTGATCCCCGATCTGTAATGATGAACTTGTTCGAGGTGGTATATATTAACCCCTCGTGTGATGAACCTGTGATGCATCACGAAGTAGTTGCTTCATTCGTGATGCATCGCCCACTAAGTAGTTGATGTGTATTACCAGCACCTTTCGTGATGAACTGAATCTGATGTTTGTTGTTATTCAGTACTGGGTAACCTCACCACTCTAAGTGAAAGGGTTACCACAACACTCAACTATCTGCAACCTAACAGGCTGTGGGCTGCACGAGCAGGGAAGAAAGTACTGTAAACGGGCAACCAAACAATTGGGCCTAGCTTCCCTCTCCGTCGCAGAAAATGCTGCCCGGGCTACCAAACGACCCGCCTTTCATGGCCCATGGCCCATTCGCGACGCACAGGGAGGCTCATTACTGACGCAGTGGTGCAAGAAATCAATGCAGGATACCAAACGCGCCCCTGGTGACTCGCATTCGTTGAACGTACAGTCCGATGGACGGGATATTAATGGGGCAGTTGATTGTTTAATGAGCTACTCCAGCTCCCCTACAAATCTCCTATTGTAAGAGAAATCTGTGGAAAACACTGTATGCTATTCCAAATCACTAACCAAACTGATTGAATTCGCCTAATTAAATTATATGATATATGTATACGTATAAATATAGTGACATATGTATACATAGATGTAGTGTATACCTATACACCACAACATAAATGTACTATACACTACATGTTTATATGGAGAATTTAATAAGTTGAGGTGTATAGGGATCTAGGCCTATTCTCATGTGTATACGTATTCACCAAACTAACTAAATTAACCATATAAAAGTACAAATACAGTACATTTATGAGTAGTGTACAGTACATATATGATAGCTAGCTACTCCCTCGCTTAGGTTTGTCTTAAGTAAAACATTATTACCTTTGTTCTTAAATACAAGCCTTTTTATAGAGCTAAATTAGTTTTCTAAAAAGTCTTACATTTCGAAACAAAGGTAGAATTAAATTTGACCAGCTTCCTAAAAATAGTACTCCCTCAATTGTGAATTACTTGTCATGGATTGTCTAGATACACAAGTATCATGATATGTTTTATTGTATAGAGACATACAAATCTAGGCAAATTTGTCACATCTAATTTGGAACAAAGAGTGAATTAATATTTATATGGCACTAAATTAGTATCACTAGATTCATTTTAAAATGTATTTTTATAAAATATGGTAATTTGGTATCACATATGTTGCTATTTAAAAAATAAATAAAAAAATTGAGGAAGTTTCACTTGATCAAAAGATAAACGTAGACGGAAGAAGTATATCATAATTTGAACGGCATGTCATTACGCACATTATGGTCCAACTTAGCATGCATCCAAATTATGTACTTAATTCGTGGCTAATAAGTTAGCTTCGCATTATCACGGAATAATTTTCGAGGGTCCCTTGATCCAAACGGAGCTGGCAGCAAAACGACGTGCATTATTAGGTAGTACAGTGCTGCATCTGTGCACACACACACATTATTCAGATTGCAAAGTGCAACAACCTGAACAATTAATCACCACGAAAGAGGTTAATTTGTGCTCCAACTAAACATGCATTGTCTCGTGAGAGTTTAGGCATATGCACACGTTCGCAGCATTGCGTGCGCTAATATGTGTAGTGGTGTGTATACGTATCTCTAGCCCTATTTATGAGTACGCATGCACACCAACTCTTCTTTTCCTAGCTTCCCTTCACGTGTTGTAAAGGGTGAGGAAAAGGGTTTGGACCCAAGCTGTGCCATGCAAACTTTCACATGATTAACGGGAGGACACACTGTACGACATCTTGCACTATCTGTCGATCTGTCGATAGACTAGGGCCAAGCTGCGTGCCGTTCATTGCATGGCTCCATTTAAGACCTTAAGGTTGGAGTACTAGCTATAGCTAGTGCTAGATATTATGGTGTTCAAGGTTCAATTGCATCCATTCAATCGTATCAGACTAACAAAAAGTTGTTTGTGTACTATTTTCAGGTCATCTATCTTTTAGTTCTGTTGTTTACGTCGCAGAGATTGAGATAATGGGGCAAAAGCACTTCAAACCACACCCCCTCTATTATTCTCTCCGTAGTTTGCAAAGAAAATACGTCTTGCACATGAGTCTAGTCGAACTTCGGAACGGAATGTGTTACGATTTGTGTTGAGATATGCTTCGACAACATAATCTCTTAAGATGTTATTAATACAATAGAAACAGAAATATGGATGGTCGTAGTTATGATTTGGCCATGTCATTGTTTCCAAAAAGGTTAGCGCTTTTTGTGAGTTGGGGGAGTAGGTTATCTGTCTTGGACACCGAGGCACGCACAAAGAAAACACACAATCTATGAAAAGTCATACATACTTCCATGAGTAACATGGTACAAGAACTTAACCACATTCAAGAAAATAGGAATATATTATGGAAATATTGGTGTACATATATTTGAAAACGAAGTCTGCGAACACTAGTGACATTTTCAGTGAACATGAAACTACTACAAACGTTGACGTTACTACGTGGTGTTTAGATCGTATTAAGAGAGTCAAGTTAGTGAGTTGCTTTGCTTGGTTCATCTTGAACTTTCTTCCTATATATGTTCGCTATAAATAGCGTAGACTACAATCATCATTTATCATGTCACAAACTATATTAGTAAGCTCCAGTATACCTCTAATTATATTTTTTATCATCGTTTCTTGTTTCGTCACACAAGGCCACAACCCATTAATTAAGGAAGAATTTTTGATTTACCTTCATTAATCCCGTACAAAAGCACGAGCCCCTCGGTGTCCACTGAACATAAAAAAATCTATTTTGTACCTAAATATTTATTTTGGGTAGGATCTTGCCACACTTCAGTCTTAGTAAGAAGATTAACTAACCATTTCCTCATAAATGCAATGTTTTGACCTTCCCTAAGGGTCCCTGATATTTTATACTATCACACATGGCATTCCACTTATCAAAACCATATTTCCTTTTTGTCGCTATCTCACATTTCCAAAATAAAAACCCGGCCCTTATATGATAGTCATGTCTCTTTAGTACTCATTTCTAGAATTTGAAGAAAATCATCATCTATATAACTATATATAGAACCATGCATATTGCTAAGTACACAGTCGATCAAGACAAGCCATCCAGAGGAGAAATGTTTCCTCTTGGCAACTTTCGTGTGTTGTATACGTGTAGTATATCCGAATTTAAACTAAAACCATGACAAATATTATGGATCTGAGGGAGTAGATAGATGGTGCACTACGGCAACCAGTCAAGGTGTCAAAAACCAGAAGGTACATGCCATTTTGACCATCGACATAGCTTGTGCCAACAGCCACCATCGGCACAAGGCCATTGGCACAATACTCTCTTGACACAACCACTGCCATCGGCACAACCCCTAGGTGGGCCTGGCAGAGGCCTAATGGCCGTTAGCCCGAGAAGGTGCATCATTTTTTTTTAAACAAAAATCCTGGTAATTTTTTTGAACTGTTTGATAATTTAATCTGTAAGCATGCTCAATATTAGATCGAATTACTTGTTAACAGCCAAACTTTCCACTTGGTTACCCATCCCACACGCCTAACATCTTCGTTCCTTCCGGATGAGCTTTCGGATGAGCTTTCGGATGAGCTTCCGGAAGAGAAGTTATTCCTTGTTGACAATTATACCCTATAAATCCTATTAACCCGTGGACCATGACATCACACTTCTTTATTATTTGCATTCCAAATAATTATTTGACTAAAAAACAATGAATACATTATTGTTTTCTAATAATAAGTCTTGAATCAATAAAATAATTTGTTTTTTTATTTTTTCATTAAAATCTAAAAGTTCAAAAAAACTCCTATTTCCTTTTTATTTTGAGTCATCTAAAAATTTGCAAAACAGTCGTAGGCTGTTGAAATCAGATATAACTTCTTATATAGATACATTTTCATATAAAAATGTTTTCATTGGAGGTCGTGTGCAACAAGAAAAGAATTTTTACCAAAACATGACGCCATTTTTGTCATAATATATCAAAATTCATGTTTGTTAGTTTTCCTAACAACTAAAACACATAATACATGGTTATCTCAAATGATTTTATTTTTTGAAAGTTTTAGCATTTTCTTATATTTTTTGAAAACTAAAAAGACGATTCCAGGTGGTGCATGGAGCAAAAGAAGAAAATAAAATTGTGCGCTTTGCCATTGGCATAGGGCTGGAAAACAAATGTGGCTAACGTTGTTGCCTGGCCGTCACGGCGGAGTCCCCCGGGTCACTCGTCCGTCTCTATGCCGATGGCTAAACCCGACAGCTAACTTGTGCCGACGGCCATATTGATGACCTGCCAGGCTTCCGATGGTCCCGACAAAAAGCCGTCGGCGGCCCAGGATTTAGCCATCGGGCCCTTGTGTGAAACCACTTATATAAAACCTATCCGACATGAAGTAGATAGTACGTGAATCGACTGACTGAGCCCTCGGTCAATCTCCAAGTAATCGGAAAACAGGTTAGGCCCCGAACGCGCGGAGCCAGTCGACGTCGCCGGCGCTGGTATCGCACGTCGACGTACGGCGGCACAACGCCATTAACTAGGTCTCGTGTGCACATGCATGCGCGCACTGCAGACAGACCATCCCCGACTGCCCCGCGCGGGGGCCATTACTGCTATAACCGGCGTAGGCCTGGCCGGCCGGCGAGATCGAGGCCCGGCCGTGGGTGAGGGCAGTCCGGTCGCCGTCGGCCGCACAGTGCATGCACGCGCGCGAGACCACCCCCCATGCACATGGCCAAGTTTTGGACGCTGCTAGCTGTAGCGAGAGAGATGGCTTAGCTAAAACCAATCAAGATAATCTAATTCATGTAGCTAAACGAAGCTAGTTGCTGTATCAATCCTTTGGCTGCTGCACCTGAACGTATATACGGCGCGGCCTGCCGTACCGAAGAAACGCGCATGTACGTAGTAGCTAGCTTCAGTTGGGGACCTGGCCTGGCGTGTCCTTGTCCGAACGGTTGAGTCTGGCTCCGTCCGGGCGGGGATGATCAGCAGTGGGCCTACAGGCTCCACCGCCGCGGCCAGCTAGCGCGGCGTACGTTACGTCGACTGATGGCGATTTCCCTTGCATTGCATGGCCCAAAAGGATTAATCACGCGATTAAGCGAAGGAGCCCATGCTGGCCATGCAATAATGCATGCATCATCAGTCGTCCAACTGTTGCTACATGCCTACATGTACGTACGCGCGCGTCTACGTCGACCATACTATACGTGTAGACGTCCGTGTGATGTTCGATCGTCCGTCTGACTGGCTAGCTAGGTGGATGCCTAGAACTTGGCGAGAACGTCTCTACGGAGGCGCTGTTGGGGATTGGGCAGGCATGCATTGGGTTGGAAGTTGGAACGAGAATAGCTGCCCATGCAATCGATGCAGCCGCCAACGGTCGGTGGAAGGGCTCGGAAAGCTGACCAATCCAACTATAGGTTCATCTCCTGATATTTATTTTCAATGCCGAGCTTCGATCCACCACGTTTAACAAGGATATGATCATACATATACATCATGATCTCGTGTTGAAAATTTTCTTTTGTACCAGGGGTACCCCACGATTTAAGTAAGGTTGAAATGACATGGTTAGCACTAGTATGTAATGACAAGTAGTCACGTTTATATATGTGTTGTGTCTTGATGGTTTGAGTTGTAAGGTCTCCTAAACCAAAAAGAGGTGTCTACAAAACCATGATTTATGCAACCAAACACACCTAGTTTGCATCAACCGAGCCAAAACAACATATTCTCATACGATCCCTGATGCAATGCTGACACCAATCATGTCTCTAATATGCCTCTCCTAGGAGAGATAATTGAAGATCAAAGATGGCGCCTAGAGGGGGTGAATAGGTGACTATAAATTTCAATCAATTTTATAGGTTTAGGAATAAAAAGGATGATACTAAAATACAACTAGATGAATAATCCTATATCATACGATATAATAACAACAAGTAAATGGGAGGAACATGATAACATATGTAAGATAGGAATACAAGTGGTGTATCCTGAAGTTCAAGTCCTTGGGGGTCTCCAATGTTCCCTGAAGAGGCCGTGGAAAACCAATCCAATAAGATCACTCACGGATCAAGCCGTATTCTAACTGGAATTCTCCAAAGTATTTAAGAGCACTTGCACAATGGGGATCTTGAGGTGATCCTAGAACCTCTGCAAACTCATTGATAGAAATCCACGCACACTAGAGAAACAAGTCCAAGCTTACTTGGAAACAAGGAAACTCCAATATTCTAGGATTCCCCACAAACAAAAGAGAAACAAGTCCAAGCTTACTTGGAAACAAGGTTTGTTTGAATGGGTGACTAGATCTTGTGGTCCCTCTCTCTTTTCCCCACTGAATCAAAAGATTGAATAGAGCAAAATGGAGGTTTTAAGAGATTAGAGAGTAACAATTGTGGGTCAAAATTGACCTTGAATCGTCAATCAAACATGGAAAGAATACCCCTTAAATAGGCGCTCTGAGAATATGCCATTGTTGGATCCCCACAATGACAACCAGCCTAGTAGCAGATCTATATGCCAAGCATGTCTAGAATATGATCGACATCTAGGATGGCTATACCAACTCTCAGGTAATGACAATAGTAAGGATTTGGTTGATCAAAAGGGGGCTTTTGGATATTATATTTTTGGAAGGTAAGTGGCTAGTTGAAAACGCCTATATATCTTGTAAACTTAATCCCCTCTTCATAGTATGGCCTTTGATACGTCTCCGACGTATCGATAATTTCTTATGTTCCATGCCACATTATTGATGATATTTACATGTTTTATGCATACTTTATGTCATATTTATGCATTTTCCGGCACTAACCTATTTACGAGATGCCGAAGAGCCAATTGCTGTTTTCTGCTGTTTTTGGTTTCAGAAATCCTAGTAAGGAAATATTCTCGGAATTGGACGAAATCAACGCCCAGGGGCCTATTTTTCCACGAAGCTTCCAGAAGACCGGAGGACTTACGAAGTGGGGCCACGAGGCGCCGCCACAACAGGGCGGCGCGGCCCAAGCCTTGGCCGCGCGGCCCTGGCGTGTGGCCCCCTGACCTGCCCTTCCGCCTACATATAGTCTTCGTCGCGAAACCCCCAGTACCGAGAGCCACGATACGGAAAACCTTCCAGAGACGCCGCCGCCGCCAATCCCATCTCGGGGATTCGGGAGATCGCCTCCGGTACTCTGCCGGAGAGGGGAATCATCTCCCGGAGGACTCTTCACCGCCATGGTCGCCTCCGGAGTGATGAGTGAGTAGTTCACCCCTGGACTATGGGTCCATAGCAGTAGCTAGATGGTTGTCTTCTCCTTATGTGCTTCATTGTCGGATCTTGTGAGCTGCCTAACATGATCAAGATCATCTATCTGTAATGGTATATGTTGTGTTTGTTGGGATCCGATGGATAGAGAATACTATTTTATGTTGATTATCAATCTATTACCTATGTGTTGTTTATGATCTTGCATGCTCTCCGTTATTAGTAGAGACTCTGGCCAAGTTTTTACTCTTAACTCCAAGAGGGAGTATTTATGCTCGATAGTGGGTTCATGCCTCCATTAAATCTGGGACAGTGACAGAAAGTTCTAAGGTTGTGGATGTCGTTGTTGCCACTAGGGATAAAACATTGATGCTATGTCCGACGATGTAGTTATTGATTACATTACGCACCATACTTAATGCAATTGTCCGTTGTTTGCAACTTAATACTGGAAGGGGTTCGGATGATAACCTCGAAGGTGGACTTTTTAGGCATAGATGCATGTCGGATAGCGGTCTATGTACTTTGTCGTAATGCCCAATTAAATCTCACAATACTCATCATATCATGTATGTGCATGGTCATGCCCTCTCTATTTGTCAATTGCCCAACCGTAATTTGTTCACCCAACATGCTATTTATCTTATGGGAGAGACACATCTAGTGAACCGTGGACCCCGGTTCATTCTTTTACATTGAATACAATCTACTGCAATACTTGTTCTACCGTTTTCTCCAAACAATCATCATCCACACTATACATCTAATCCTTTGTTACAGCAAGCCGGTGAGATTGACAACCTCACTGTTTCGTTGGGGCAAAGTACTTTGGTTGTGTTGTGCAGGTTCCACGTTGGCGCGGAATCCCTGGTGTTGCGCCGCACTACATCCCGCCGCCATCAACCTTCGACGTGCTTCTTGACTCCTACTGGTTCGATAAACCTTGGTTTCTTACTGAGAGAAACTTGCTGCTGTACGCATCACACTTTCCACTTGGGGTTCTCAACGGGCGTGTGCTTTACGCGTCATCAGCCTTCCTATTACTCAAATAAAGGAAAAAGGAAACCCATAAAAGTAAGTACTCTATCTTATTGATGACTTTTGATGTAAAGGTCTCGCCCTCTTTCACCATACTTCCAGGTCCGGGACTAAAACATGTGTATACACTTGAATATTGATTAGTCCAAATCCAATAATTATTTTTCATTAACACGAAAATCCACATAATGGATTAAAACTTGTCCATTCAACAGACTCCTTCGAGCCGGACTGGCGATTCCCTATAGACTACCAAACACACCCATATTTACGTGGTACTGGTTGAGAGTAGTGCTAAAGAAAATTGAATGGTCAAATAACTGGGGATGATATGATGGAAGAGTGGAAGGGCCTAAAAAAGGCGGACATATCTCCCGCGCCATTGAGTTTTTAATAGCGGACATATGATGATAAGTGTGGAAATACTTACAAACATTAATTCTAGGCAACTGAGAATCGGTAAACCAACGCACATATATTTGTATTTCATTCTATTTTTGATTTTTTTTCGGTCTTTTCATAGCCACCAGATAAAGATTTCTCAACCATTTGTAGCTGCACAAATATCTTTCTTTAGATCAGATGGTTTATTCCATCGACTAGTAAATAACCGCGCATAGAAACAAGCAGTTTCAATAATTCAAAATAGAGCACATATAACCGCGCTCAACTCTATAATGAGCATGACTAAACAGTTGGAGAGCCGATAAAAGCGCAACAATCCAACGGCAGTTTTAAGTTAGGCGTTTGCTCCGGTACAACCCCTCCCTTAAACTTAAAGCAAACTTAAATGCAAGGATGGTTGAGATCGCTTGATACCTCTTCGTTTAATATTAAATAGGTATATGTAACCCTGTACAAAACCCGTATGGATTCAACTAAATTGTATGAATATGCCGCATACGTATGTATATAATTATGTATGTATGTGGATTATTGGTGGCGGGAAGGGCAACAAGGTGGCGATGGGCGGCCACGAGGCACTGTGATGCGACACTGGGTGACACGAGCCTCGGCAATGCCTCGTAGGTCCGTACCGGTATGGTTGGGGCGGCGTGCAGGCTAGACGACGGCGTGAACAGCCGGATAGTCCGCCCCAGACAGTCCGGTGCAATTCGCCGGACTGTCCATCGCGTTGGGAATGAGACTAGCCAGACTATCATGGGGTGCCTGCACCGAACTGTCTTGTGGCACCGGACTATCTTGTGGTGTTTCCGTCGGACTATCTTGCGGTGCCCGCCGGACTATCTTGCAGCAACTTTATACCTATACGTGAGAATGTTGAGTTTTGGATTTGGGATTAGACATGGGCCTAAAAAATACCGGTTAGGTTTTGTTGAGTTTGAAGAAGGGGTTGTAATGGAGCAAGCCTCTTTAAGTTAACAGGCTGGGGATGGGCCGGCCATAAGAAGTATCCCACTTGTGTGCGATCTGCCAGGCCCAATATGTCACCGCCTAGGACAGCACTATATCAGACAGGGAGTAAAAAAAAATTGAAAGATAGACTAGGAGTAATTAGAGTGTTGTGGTGTTTTATAGTCCATGGGTTACCACTCAGTTCCTACGTAATTCTATACCGAGAAAATAATACACTCCATTCGATCCCTCGGTTCCGACTTGATACCAAGGTGGGCAGCCATGTTGGCGAGTTGCAGCAGCAAGAGGCGAGAGAAGTTGCGAGGGGAGAGGAGCAAGATTGTCGGTATCAAGATATTAGATAGTATATCGTTTTTTTTTTGCTAGCAGTATCGTATCGTAGAATCGTATTGTAGTATTATAACTATGAAATTCTATTTTATTAAAAATACGTATATATATACATTAATAATATACCTCATAATAAATTTAAATTTAATATTTAATTTTAAATTTGAGCCTATTCTATGTATTTCATAGAGTCTAATGATGTATTTAATTCATATAATATGGTTAACTCATCCAATGCATGATACACACATAACTAATTACGAATCTGAAAAATAAGAGAATGTATATGCTTGGCAGTTGCTACAAAGTGCGAACAAATGGCTAGTTGACTGCTTTAATTCTTATACATATAAACTTATTTTTAAACCCATCTCGCCCAAACTTATTGAAGTTGTATTGTTTACATACTTAGTTAACCTTGAGACTATAAAATAACTTTTACTCTTGAGCTTGCCATATAGTTGTGTCCATATCTTTTAGCATAGGTGTGGGATCATACGTTATCACTTTTATATCGGGATACTAAAGATATCATGATACATATCGGGTTATGACTAAAATTCTTCTAGATTAAGATACCACCATGATATGTATCGATTGACCACCGTAGTATCGTAAAACCGTAAGATACTATGATATGTATCGGGATACTGACAGCCATGGAGAGGAGAAGGCGGCGTGAAGTCAGTGTAGAAGAGGAGAACTTGAGGAAGAAGAACCATGCATGGTGGAGGAGATGCGTCGAGGAGAAACAAGTACAATATATCAAGAGGAAAATAAGTAAGAGATCCTGTGCGGTTTCGTAAATGCTAGGTGGACATAGACCGTGACATTGGAGGCACATGGAAAGGTTCTTTACAACTATCACATCTATCTATAAAGAACATATAAATTTTGATAAATTTCTGATATGTTTTTATTGTTGGACGGAATACTACTACTCTCATAATTATCACATAATAAAAAAAGAATTCGTCGAAATTTTTCTTTTTTTTCTTGTTGAATAATGCCAAATCAAATAAAAAAATACAAAAATACAAAAGTAAAGAGAAAATGAATTAGTTAATTCAATAAGAGAGAAAAGGGAGCCAGGACTTTATTTCGTTGCCCAAGCGAACCCTCCGCCATAAATAGATGCCAAAGATTTATCTAAATTCGGATGTATCTATACACTAAATCATGACTAGATATATTCAAATTTAGACAAACTTTTGGCGTCTATTTATGGAGAGAGGTAGTATTTGTTTGTCGCATAAGCCCCAAAAAACTAGCGGCGTGGTAATATCCGCTCGTAGCAGCACAGGTTCGCGCACCAGCGTCTCCATACAACATGAAGCAAAGTGGAAGCTAGCACGTGCCAATTTTGTTAGCTGAATTATCTTCTGAACGACAACAGGACATTAAGACGTATAATATTTGATCACGAGGACAGCCGGGCACGCACGGTACGGACAAGATCATCGCTGTAAGCTGTGTGTGATCCAAGATGACATGCATACCGTGCCTGTTGTTTCGAAAAGTCGACGTAAGAGTGCAAAAAGCCTGAGTTCAATACCTCAAGTCAATACGTGCCAAAGTTGTGGAAACTACATTTAACCACACTGAGAAAGGCTTCATTTCCTTCCATCTGGACATGATATTTTTTCCAGGGGATATCTATGATGACGATTGACATTCAAGCGACCTAACCCCTCGGGCCGCTCCCCAGGGTGGTTCCAGGGGCGACCCCCCTCGCGCCGCCAGCAACCGGCTGCGCCAGCCTCCTCGCCGCCACTGCCGCCGGCCCCGGCCGTGGTGGTGGCGGGCCTAGCCGCCAAACGGTGGTCTGGGGTCGGCGGTAGCCATGGACGGTTGCACGAGCCGCTGGGGCGGCGGTGGGAGGCGTGTCCGTGGCGAGGCTATCCGGCGGAGTCCAGGGTCGGGGTGGCGGTGGTGGTGGCCACCGATAGCGCGTCGTGCTGGAGGCGGAGGTGCAGGGGGATGGGACGGTTGGGCATAACCCTAGATCGGTTCAACCTTTGTCCTCTCCGGGGTGTTGGTTGCCGACGATGGAGGGCCGGCTGCTGGCGAGGGCTTCTTCGCATAGTGTCTCCGGCTTTGCCTCGGCCGTCCCGGGATGGTCAACACCGTTGGGGTCTGATCTAAATAACGGCGGCGGTCCTCGGATTCTTCTCGTACCAAGTTGAAGATCTGTCGGATGCTTCTTCCCACCAGTCTGGGTGGATTGTCGTGTTCCGGAAGGTCCTGCCAACGAAATTCATTGTGCGAATAATGCCTGAAGATTATTGGATTGGGTGTTTTTGGTCGTATGCAACCATGTTTTTTATCTAGCCATTTGGTTTCACAGGGAGCGCTTCGAACCTCTACTGGCTATTAATATCATGGAGTTCATTTTCTTTTCATAGTGTTAGCGGAGAAGGGTCATCAAGCCGAGATCGGTGGAATAACAATGGTGGTCGGATCTTGGTGGTGAGGTGGAATTAGCTTCGTGCTTCGTGACTTGAAACAACGACCGGTATGTGGGGGCGACTGCACAGTAGAAGTTTAGAGTCTCATCTTTCAGGGTGAAAATCCAAGGTCTGACCTTAATTGGTTGTGTCTGGCAATATTGTTGTTGAAGATATTGTTTTGAGAGTGAGGACTTTCTTCAGGGTGAAAACCTAAAATCTATGATCGGGCAACGACGGCGTTTGTGCACTGTTTCATTCTTTGAGGCGTCGTTTATGGAGAAGCTGATATTGTGATGTTGTCTTGGTGGTGTCAGTGTTGCTGTTTCAATTTATGGATCTCTATAGCGGGACTTTTCTTTTTTATAATTATTTTTTTTTTTTGGTTGTGTGTATCCTTTATATCATTAGGGCATGATGTTATTGCAGGAGCTATGTGTAATTGGTATCTTCACGATACTAATATATGCTCTTTATCAGAAAAAAATGATGTCGACTGACACTTCACTAGACTGGACAGGAAATCAATACGTAACTGTGCTCAATAGGAAGTTAGGAACACATTGTGGTATCCAAGCATGTGTGACTTTTACTACAGTGTGCAGCCACGATGATTGGTCAAATGATAGTAGCAACTAAATATATTGTATTCGTAGATAATATATGTGCTGGTATAATCACCGTCATGCCATCCCCATCTATCCACAGTACATATATAGTCCTTGAAACTTGAGCCAAATAATGTATGCAAATGCAGGTAGGCACTTGTCCCATCGTCTGCATGGTCCTGCACATCAAAAGCTACTTTTGAACTTCTCTATCCTCTACATGAATAGTCGCCGTCAGGGAAAAGCACATGTCATTGTTTTTTTTTTGACAGAGTAATTATCTATTATTCAAACATAGTCATATCTGTTACAAGCCTAGGCACATCTCCTTGTTTTTTTTAATATACAAGGTGCTTAATTATTCTTATTTATTCATATCTGTTACAAAGCTCTGTATCATTCGTTAGGCCTTTTTTTTTAGCACTCATTACTTCATTAGGCCTTTTCTAGCCAACAGTTCTGTTACTAAGGCATTGCCCGGTCTATTGTTACGGATTGTCTGTACGATAAGCAGGATGGCCCTAAAAAACAGCAAGCCAGTTAGATGTGCCATTTGGTGCACCTGGGAGGGAGCCCAGGACGGTTTTCTGTCTAAGCCGCCCTATTGAGCCGCTGCCCTAATTGGGCCGGCAAATTACTCACGTTTTTTTTCCTCTTCTATTTCTTCATTTTTCATCTGATTTACTTTGTTAATTTCTTGTTCTCGCCTTTTTCTTATATTCTACTTTTGGATATTTTCATTGGCATCACATTCCGAGAGATAGAACATCGGAAGCTGACATTTGCTTCGGTCACTTTTTAGACGGAAGGCTCGAAGTGACCCCGCTTTGAATTAACGAAGCCATCAACCGACCAGGAGTTACCCCAAGATTACAACACACGTGCCAAGCGCACAACCCAAGTGCAACAAAGACAACACAAAAAAGCAAGCCGAAGCGCCATATGATCCAGGAAGAGGGAGCCTTGTCTTCTGTTGCACCGGAGCGATCGCGACCATATCCAGGCCAACAAACCTCCACCACACCAAGACTGCAACTCAAGGGGGAACTCAGCGACGGGCCGGCCACCTGGCAGAGCTTGAGGAACCAAAGGAGGGAGGGTCTTGCGGCGACGCCTCCAAGAAGGTGAATGGCGTGAGAATGCGTCATCGTCGACGGCAGAGAAGGACCTGCAAAGTTTTCACCCAGACCAGAGAACCACCACCCATGGAGCTCAGGCTAGGTCCAGACCAAACACAAAACATCATCCCCCGGCGTTGGGATAGGCACACCGGCAAGAGCTGCGACCAGACGCCGACCTAGCAAAGCCCCCCAAGGCGCTGGGAAGGAAATCAGCTACCGCATCAAACCGTGTAAAAGCAGCCAGGCCGACATTGTGAGAGGGTTGCGACACCAACGAGAGGCACACGGTGTTCCACAAGGCACTACCAGAGAAGCTTACACGAGGCGAGGCCTCCAAGAGGAGCAGATTGAGGTGGAGGGATGGAATCCATCATTTCGAACAGGAGGGCCATCGTCGGGACGCCTTCAACAAGGTAACGACACCCGCAGGTGATGCCGTCGCCGGCATAGGACAGAGCCATGCACAACTTTCGCCGAGGTCAAACCTGGAAAGAAAATACGGATGCCGTCGCGAGGACGTAGAGCGAACAAGGCGGAGATCACTGCCGCGCCTCCAACCGAAGTCGCACAATGAGCTAGCCCCAACTCGAGTCATCCGCAGGAACCACGTGCTGGCTGGCGGAGGTTTCGGCCAGACCCAGATCTAGACGTCCAAGACCCTAGATTGGCGGCACCACGAAGTCCACCATTCCCATCGCGGGAGCACACCTGCACAAGCACGACCAAAATGATCGGAGGGAGAACAGACCATAGCCGCCGGAGAAGCTGCAGTACTGAGCCAGCCCAAGGACCACGTCCCAGATGGCTAGCACGTACATCGCCCCAGCTACTCCAGAACGTGGGGACGTCGCCCCAACGACACCCCACCGCCGGAAGCTCAACCGAGCTCCGACAAACCCGAACGGGCGGATCGCGAAAACCAGGGCTGCCGGTCCAATCCGAGCACGACACCAGCCGCGACGGAAGGTAGCGGAGGGGGTCCCTGCGTGCAGCGCACCAGCAGAACACCACCCGAATCGGCCAGGCCCGCCACCAGGAGCACCGCAGCGTCGGCTGACGGGGGCGAAGGTGTGATGACCCAGCGTACCACTGCATGGTGTAGTACACAAGTCGTTGACATAACACAAGTGAAACACCGTTCCACTCATATTACATCTCTCAGAGTGGTACAACAGAAACATATGCGAGTCCAAGGTATGTCTATAGAAGGATACACAATCTGTTTACATAAGATCAACACAACCTCCTACTTTACAGTGAGGTAAAACTTCTAATAAAGTTCCAGAAGAACGACTCGTAGTCTATCTTATTGCTAACTCAAGTTTAAGAGCTACTTGGCTTGCTATAGAACTCTATCTACTTAGGTGCTAGGATTAGGGAAAGGTTCCCTTCTATTACTGGTCTAGGTTTTCATTATAGCTGATGCAGAAGTTGACTCCATTGACTTCTTTCATTGGATTCTTCATCTTGTTGCAGTTGACTCCTTTGTCTTCGAGTTCCACGGTAGTTTCTCCTTCGGTGCCTTGATCTAAGAAGGGGGTTCAAATGGGATAGAATGAGTACGAGCGTACTCAGCAAGTTCATATTAGGAAATAGGTGTATCATGCACTAGCTACAGCCATAGACCGGAAAGTCATAGGCCAATGCAAGTTTTCATAAACATTTCTTCAAAACGTTTATTTTATTCTGAAAACTATGCCCGTCGGTCTTCACGGAGTTGACCAGAACTTCATGGAGTTCCTTTCTCGCCGCGTTCGCAGTTCCCTTCCCGGAACAGGGAGTGACAATCACAATTCGGTATCCTCCGCAGAGGTGCGTTACTTTTCCCATAAGAGACCTTATCCTTGTTGCCAACCAGGTGCAAGCTTTCCCGTCCACACTTCCTTTGGTGTGAGGCCAGGTGTAAGATCCAAGCCCACACCGCCTTCTCCGCGACTGCAAACCCACCCTTTTGTCCAACCGTACACCCCCAGTAGACTTCTTCCGATAATACGGCTTTACTCACGGTGTACTCCGGACAATCCTTCATAGATCGTAGAGCTTATCATCACTAATGGATGGGGATTTAAAAGGATATCCCAACCTATTGCGGCAGTGCCTCCAACACCCCACCGGCTCTACGGATCCGTTGGCGTGCGAAGGGAAAAGATACGGCTGGCTTCCCCGCAGCCATTATAGATCTCATGGTCAACGCGGTTTGTACGGCGCTAGAATCACCTGGACGGCATTGGTAATTAATCCTAGGGTGATATAACCCATGCAATGGAACCTCCACCATATCAACACATACCATGGTTCCATTGCCCACCACATAGTCATATTCATAATTGTAAAATAATACTTTGCTTTTCAATGCATGAGTGATAAGTATAGTACTTTGCATATAGTTTGATACAAATAATCAAATGACATGAGCAAGCGATGAACTTGCCTTTCTTGACTGCAAGATTATGCAGGCAAAAGCTTCGATACGTGATAACTCCAAATTCTGAAATACCATCATCGTCCGGTAAGGACAATGTTTAAAGAACTGGCAATAATGCTATAATGCATAGTATGAGATGCAATGGTCCCGAGCGTAACCTAACCTCGATGATTTAGGATGTATGAGTTGTAAAGATTTCTTTAGGGTTGGTTGCACTTTTAGAATGGTTCTCAAACAAGGTTCTTATTAGGGTTTGGTTATAAGACTAGCATATACAAGTGATATAATACATCATAACAATCATTCACACTAATAATAGTGGTAGAATAATATGTAAAGAACAGTTGTAAATTTTAAGTTCTACAGAACATGGTTGATGATTACTTATACTATACTTCAAAAGAATAACTTTTGAAGAACATGTTGTTTAAGAAATAATGAGTATTTCAAAGAAGGGTTAGGACTTCTATGGTTTGATTGACATTTGTACTTCAAAAGAATAACTCTTGAAGAACAGGTTAAATAAGAATATGAACTACTATTCATAAGAGCTATGTAACTATAGGGTTTACTATTACTCCTTATTTGTTTCACTAAGAAATCACTAATGGTTTCCAAGCTAAGTGGTTTATGATCCTTAAGTAGGGTTTAGTTGGATAGGAACATGTGATGTGATTTGCTACACAAAGTTGATACTAGGGTTTATCATTATGGTTCTACTAGGGTTTAATGATTGAGGTTGATCTTAATGGTGTGGTATGGTGATGAATGGTGTCAATGTGAGGTTAGAAAGCTAGGGTTTGTAATTATGTGGTACTAGTGGATTATACAAGTGTTAACTAAAAATAAACACATGAGATGATAGTCTCCTGTGAATTGTACCTAGTTTTATTATCATGAGTATGCACTCTTTGGTTGTTTATTAAGTTTCTACACCTAAAGGTGATGTGGATATAATTGTATGGGCTAAACCCCTAGGGTTTCAGGGTTGCACTAATTTAGGATGATCACATGAAATAATGGGATCAAGGTCTTACACAAATAGAAACTAGTGTTTCTAAATTATGGTATAACTCCTAAAATGATAAGTGACAATAGAAATGTGGTTACTAATTACCTTGAAACAAAATTAATAATGGTTCTAACATTTTATTAATCTGTACAAGAATTAATAATTAGGGTAACTCCTATTTAGGTTTAATTCAACACTAGGGTTTAACAATTGTTATTAGGTTTTAAAATAATTAACTTGTTAAATAAATATGTTCAAGTAAACAAGTTTTGAATTACCAAAATGATATTAGTTCATGGCATTTTCTTGTTTGATTATGATTTAAGAAAATGAGAAATAGTGATTTGCAAATTAGGGTTTATGAATTATCACTAATATTTTAAGTTAATGAAAATATGATAAAGAAAACTAATCTTAATATTTTATTTAGTTACTGAATATCTAATATTGAATTTTGAAACTTCACTAATTATTGAAGTTAAATTGTATTCAAAACAATTGAAAAGGTACAATTAATAAAGTTAAAAATAACTGAATTTTTATTTTGTCACACATTTTTGTTTTATATTTTATTTGAATAGATTTTATTTTTGTGAGCATTTTATATATTATTCATATTTTTCTGAGTTGAAATGAATTTTATATGGTTTTACAAAGTTTCAGCAATTTACTGGTTTTTAAATTAAAAAACAAATACTAAATGTACCGATTCATTTCTACCCGCAGGGACTGACTAGTGGGGCCTGTGTACACGTCGGCTGCCACGCGGAAGTGGACCAAGTCAAAAGTGCTGCAGGACCCCACGTCCACGTCACACTCGCCGGCGGCTTGACGCCGGCGGGCAGTCGGTGACGGCGCCGCCGCTACAGGGCACCCCCGGATGCGCGGTTGGTATCAATCGAACGAGAAGAAGACGAGGAACACGATGGTGGTGGTGGAATAGGCTATTAGTCGCCGGAACTTCATCGGAAACTATGACCCGCGGCGGTGCTCTCCGGCGAGGTGGCTAAATAGAGCTACAGACGTTGATATGATGCGAGAGGAGGCTCTAGAGACGCGCAAACTCACCTAGAGTACGATGGTGTGGTCGGCAGCTTCGATTGGCGATGGAGATGAGCTCGATTTCACCATTACCGGCGAGGTACTGAGAAAGGGAACTCTCGAATTCGCGATGCCTCGACCTCCCCTTGATGCTAGGCTCCTCCCAGATGATCTACACGCCAAGGCGCACCTCCTCGACCAGAAATCAAGCGCCGGGGTGCTCTCAATCGACGACACCATGGTGGTCACCGGCGATAGAGAGTAGAGTTTTGGGGAAGAATGAGGGAGTGAGAGAGAATGTGGTGAGGTGGCAACGATTAGGGCTTCCACGGCGATCCTCCCCTCCTATTTATAGCTCCTGACGAGGTCAACAACGACGGTGAGCATCGACGACCTGCGGCCAGGATGTGGCGGTCATGCGCGTTAGGGTTTCGGGCGCGAATCGTGGCGATTTAAGATAGACTCGGACGCGGGAAAGATTGGGCGAGGTTCTGAGATGGTCTGCAACGTCCGGGGTCAGGCTTATCGTCGACGGTGAGGTGGCCGGGGATCTCCTATGCGTTCTCGTCGTTGAGGAAGAAGACGAGGCTTCTTTTCTTCCTCAACGAAGCGATACGGGAGCGTGGATCGTTTCAGTGATGGGCTGGGCCGGTGCTGGGCTTCGACACCGGCTGCTACGTGGGCTACTGCAGCTACCAGATAAGGCCTGGCAAGGTAAGTTTTCCCTCTCTTTTTCTTTTTTAAATTTTCTATTTTTATTTTCTAGTTTGAATTTGGTATTTGAATTCATATTTGAATTCTGTGTGAATTTGCAGGTTCTAAATCAATTGAATATCAACATAACTTGATAACAATGCTCACTGTATAATCTTGTTGTTTAATCAACTTTTTAGTTTAGGATTTAATTGATATCTAGTGAGGCTTGAATAAAATATAAATGGTTTAGTTATTTATTTCAATACCCTTTTTAATTTGGGAACCAGATCTATTTAAATGATTTGAAATTTAGAACATGTGCATGGTGAACACATTTTATTTTTCTAGTGCTTAACCATAGTGATCATTCACATATAATTTAATTATGGCTAGGGTTTAAAATAAATGGTACAGGAAATAGAATTGGTTCATGATTTTATGTGAATGATAGTTCTTAAGTTTTAAGAAGATGATTTGGATATTGGTTTCACTCTACTCACCAAATGACATTTAGTTCTAAAGTATGTATGGCTTGGCTTATACTTGTGATTCATGGTACACAAGTCAGGACATCATATTTTATGTGGATTGGATCCTATGTGAAAAGGTTTAGGGTTTTGGTAATGCTTCACTAGTTGAAGTATAAATAGGCATGAGGCATGGCAGGGTTAACTACTAGTAATATACTTGATATTTTATGTGATAGATGATATCTATTAATCATATGGGTTTAATTTATCATCTATATCTACAAGGTTTAATCATGCATTAGACAAGATCCACTCAGTCCTCACTAATCCCTCTTTAATATTCTTCTCATCACACTCATCCTAGATTCTTAGGGTTTATAATTAATACCAAGTTGTGATTATTATGGAATTGGTTTCCTAAGGTATTGCTATTGGAATAGGTTTCTCACCTCCAAGATTAAATGTTGTCTTGAACAACTAGGATTAGTACTACTCTAGTATTCTTGTATGGTTATGGCTATGATTAGTATTATAACTTCCCTCACTTCTCAATGTATTGGAATACTCTAAGGTCCTACTTAAGGGATGATGATATGATCCTCTAAATATATGGTTTTCCTAGGAATTCTACCTTGCAATCTTCTGTAGCTTGTTCTTCATGTAATCTGATACACCTTCATCTTGTGGTATGCCTCCACCTCCTAGCTTCTTCATCTTGATTCTAGCTAATTCACATGGAGTGGTTCTATGTGTTTGTTCGCATGTATGATAGTACTTGATGATCAAATGGATGAAGGGTGTGGCTCTATTTATAGGCTTGGGCAAGCTCTAGCATCATGACACTTAGGTGGTGACTCTTGTGTTGGTTAGATGAGTAAGGTGCTTGGTTGTCATGCCCTCATCCATAGCAATCCTTTGAGCATGATGTGGCATAGCTTGGAGTGCAAGTCATGTAGATATTTTCATCCCATGTGGCAAGATCATTATCCTCTCATATGATTTATTTTTGGATAGCCAAGTGGCATTTTCTACTAAATATCTTGTGGATGGTTTTATTATTGTGGATGAGTCACTATATCATATTGGATTGGATTTACATTATAATATTGATCAAAAGATCAAGGTTGAAGGTTATTCCTCAAATTTGGATAGTTGGTGTTTGATTTTACCAAGGCATGATCATATGAGTTTCAAAATACTCATAGTCAGTTTTATTCAAATAGTTTGAACTATGAATCGTAATGTAAATGGATTTAGTTTTATGATATTCCATATACTTAATAAGTTATGATTTAAATAAGAATGTGTGGCTTTTATGCACTTTAGACCTTGTGGTTTACCTTATTTGGTAATAAGTTTAAAAGTGAATTAATTTACACACAAAGGTAGTTGCTAACTTTTAAGTGTTAATAAGTTAGAGTTTGATTCTTAAGGAATGTGTTGTTTGTAGTAAAACTACTTCTATTTGATCTAGCCCATAGATCAAATCATCTCTACCCAAAAGAAAGGTTTTAGCAAAGGTCACAGTGAAGTTTATAGCGCTTGACTTGATGATCTACTTCAATTCCAGCAAGTCAAGTGAAACTTCAGTTACTGTGGTAAGTTTTATTTGAAGCGCGAAAATTCCCCGGATTTTCTATGCATGAATGCAATGCACACTTTGGTGTTCTCTCATTTTATAGCCTCTAAACCTGGGATATTACAGCCTCTCCCCCTTAAACTGAACTTCGTCCCGAAGTTCGAACGCTCTCATGTTTCGGAATGTGGAACTGACTTGAACAGATCACCATCCTCCAACTCCATGTTGATCACACCAGATATAGTTGAATATATCCCTTATCCAGATCCTTTCTGGAGTCTTCGGCTGTCTGGCACTGATACTTTCTTCAATTCTATGTTTTCTTCCAACACTCTAAGCTTATAGACTTACTCTCCAAAGATTCTTGGATTAGGACATTTTATTTTGTTAATGGACTTTACTAATGGTTGTGGGGACATCTTCCTATTTGGGTACTCAAAGCTTGGTTCTACCAGCTGCGGTAATCCAGTTGCGATGTAATATGGCACTACGGTGTACCAGCTGCGGTGTCCAAACCTTAATTCTAAAAGATTTATTTAAGGTAGGGTATTGTTTTCCCTTACTACCATAAAGAAAGTAATGGTACTTAGTAAGGTATTTACGATAGGCATGGTCCTGGTGGTTTATTCCTACGAATGGATTAGACTCATTTAGTCCATCCAATCATGGCCTCTAGTTTATACTAGTTATCTTCCTTTTAGTTTCTTTAGGTTCCATGAAAGGAATCTTTTTAATAATCATTAGTTTTGGTATGGTCAAACCCTTCGGTCTTTTGTTTTCTTAGACTTTGATTGTCCTCCGACATCTTCTTCATCCAACTTCATTATCTAATACTTACTTAAGTTATCTTGGTTTTGAGTAATTACAATTACCCACTTAAGTTAAGGTCTAACCCTTACTTCTTCGAGATATAAACCTCGGCTTCTGGTCTAACAACCTCCTAAGAGTACTTTTATATGGGTAGTTCCCAACAACCTTATAAAAATAAGATCGGACTTCCTCTCAGTTCAGACCTTCTTCTTGGTCCATCATACTCCAAATATTATTATATCTTAATACTTCTCATTCAGCCTTCCTCTCCCCCTTGGAGTTTACTAATGATCTTCCAACTTCCTTTCTTCTAATCATTAAACTCCAAGGTTAGGTAGTTGGTTTAAGTCTGGTTTATATTTTGTACCTTTCTAAAGTCTCACGAAGAATTCTTTGTGGTATATCCACACAGTTGTGGGTATCCGATGTGAATCCTCCGACTAAATATTTATTAGCTACAGAATACCAGCTACGGAATCCCTCTTTCCTTTATAGTGAAAGAACGATTAAGCTGTGGACTACTTGTTACCAGTTGCAGACTATCTAACACAAGATGTGGCTTATTGAATACCAGCTGTGGCTATGTTATGGTTCTAGTCAACTTCTACCTACCAGCTGTGGCTAC
>NC_061510.1:152960800-152982061 GCF_022539505.1 Lolium rigidum | reverse complement strand
TCTCCAATTGTTCTTTCTTGTTCTTCGCAAACAATCATCATCTTCCATACAATACGTTTAATCCTTTGTTTGCGAAGCAAGCCGGTGAGATTGACAACCTCACTGTTACGTTGGGGCAAAGTACTTTGATTGTGTTGTGCAGGTTCCACGTTGGCGCCGGAATCCCTGGTGTTGCGCCGCACTACACTCCGCCGCCATCAACCTTCAACGTGCTTCTTGGCTCCTACTGGTACGATAAACCTTGGTTTCTTTCTGAGGAAAAACTTGCTACTGTACGCATCACACCTTCCTCTTGGGGTTCCCAACGGACGTGTGTTAATTGCACGCATCAAGCATATTTTCTGGCACCGTTACCGGGGAGATCAAGACACGCTGCAAGGGGAGTCTCCCACATCCAATCTCTTTACTTTGTTTTTGTCTTGCTTTACTTTACTTTATTTACTGCTTTGTTTGCTCTCTATATCAAAAACACAAAAAATTAGTTGCTAGTTTTACTTTATTTACTGTCTTGTTCTCTATATTAAAAACACAAAAAAATTAGTTACTTGGATTTACTTTATTTAGTTTGCTTTATTTACCACTGCTAAAATGGGTACTGTTGAGAATACTAAGTTGTGTGACTTCACTAGCACAAATAATAATGATTTCTTATGCACACTTATTGCTCCACCTGCTACTACAGCAGAATTCTTTGAAATTAAACCTGCTTTACTGAATCTTGTTATGAGAGAGCAATTTTCTAGTGTTAGTTCTGATGATGCTGCTGCCCATCTTAATAATTTTGTTGAACTATGTGAAATGCAAAAGTATAAGGATGTAGATGGTGACATTATAAAATTAAAATTGTTTCCATTCTCCTTAAGAGGAAGAGGTAAAGACTGGTTGATATCTCTGCCTAGAAATAGTATTGATTCATGGACTAAATGTAAGGATGCTTTTATTGGTAGATATTATCCTCCCGCTAAAATTATATCTTTGAGAAGTAGCATAATGAATTTCAAGCAATTAGATAATGAACATGTTGCTCAAGCATGGGAGAGAATGAAATCTTTGGTAAAGAATTGCCCAACCCATGGACTAACTACTTGGATGATCATCCAAACCTTTTATGCAGGACTGAATTTTTCTTCGCGGAACCTATTGGATTCAGCTGCTGGAGGTACCTTTATGTCCATCACTTTGGGGGCGTCAACAAAGCTTCTTGATGATATGATGACAAATTACTCTGAATGGCACACGGAAAGAGCTCCACAGGGTAAGAAGGTAAATTCTGTTGAAGAAACCTCCTCCTTGAGTGATAAGATTGATGCTATTATGTCTATGCTTGTGAATGGTAGATCTAATGTTGATCCTAATAATGTTCCTTTAGCTTCATTGGTTGCCCAAGAAGAACATGTTGATGTGAATTTCATTAAAAATAATAATTTCAACAACAATGCTTATAGGAATAATTACGGCAACAACTATAGGCCATATCCTGCTGCTAATGGTAATAGTTATGGTAATTCTTATGGGAATTCTTACAACAATAATATGAGTGTACCCCCTGGTCTTGAAGCCATGCTTAAAGAATTTATTAGTACACAAACTGCTTTTAACAAATCTGTTGAGAAAAAGCTTGATAAAATTGATATTCTTGCTTCTAAAGTTGATAGACTTGCCTCTGATGTTGATCTTTTAAAACTGAAAATTATGCCTAATAAGGATAATGAAAATAACATTGTCACTACAGCAAATGCCATCCAAGTTCGAATTAATGAGAATATTAGATTGATGGCTGAATTGCATGCTAGGTGGGAAAGAGAAGAAAACGAAAAACTAGCTAAAGAGAATAATGTAGCTAAAGTTTGGACTATTACCACCACTAGTAATGATAATGCTTCACATGTTGCTACACCTCCTACTATCAATGGTAAAATAATTGGTGTTGACAATGTTACTACTCCTAGTGCAAAGCGTGCGAAATTGCCTGAAACTGTTAAAACTGCTGAAACCGATAAAACTGCTGAAATTTTTCAAAATGTTGGGGACAATGATTCCATTGCTGTAGGTCATAATGATTTAGATTTTGATGATTGTCACATCTCTGAAGTTATAAAGTTCTTACAAAAACTTGCTAAAAGTCCCAATGCTAGTGCTATAAATTTGGCCTTTACAAAACATATTACAAATGCTCTCATAAAAGCTAGAGAAGAGAAACTAAAACTTGAGACTTCTATTCCTAGGAAGTTAGAAGATGGTTGGGAGCCCATAATTAAGATGAGGGTCAATGATTTTGATTGTAATGCTTTATGTGATCTTGGTGCAAGTATTTCTGTTATGCCTAAGAAAATCTATGATATGCTTGACTTGCCACCATTGAAAAAATGTTATTTGGATGTTAATGATGCTGATAATGCTATAAAGAAACCTTTGGGGAGGATTGATAATGTTCGTATTATGGTTATCAATAACCTTGTCCCCGTTGATTTTGTTGTCTTGGATATTGAATGCAATGCATCTTGTCCCATCATATTGGGAAGACCTTTTCTTCGAACTGTTGGTGCTACCATTGATATGAAGGAAGGTAATATTAAATATCAACTTCCTCTCAATAAAGGTATGGAACACTTCCCTAGAAAGAGAATGAAGTTACCTTATGATTCTATTATTAGAACAAGTTATGTTGTTGATGCTTCGTCTCTTGACAATACTTGATACACACTTTCTGCGCCTAGCTGAAAGACGTTAATGAAAAGCGCTTATGGGAGACAACCCATCATTTTACTTCTGCACTTTATTTTATATTTGAGCCTTGGAAGTTGTTATTACTGTAGCAACCTCTCCTTATCTTTATTTTATTGCATTATTGTGCCAAGTAAAGTCTTTGATAGTAAAGCCAATACTAGATTTGGATTACATGCGCAGAACAGATTTCTTGCTGTCACGAATTTGAGCGAGTAGTCTCTGTAGAAAACTTATAAAAATCTGCCAATTTACGTGCGTGATCCTCAGATATGTACGCAACTTTCATTCAATTTGGGCATTTTCATCCGAGCAAGTCCGGTGCCTCTTAAAAATTCGTCTTTACGGACTGTTCTGTTTTGACAGATTCTGCCTTTTATTTCGCATTGCCTGTTTTGCTATGTTTGATGGATTTCTTTGTTCCATTAACTTTCAGTAGCTTTAAGCAATGTCCATAAGTGTTAAGAATTATTATGTCACCTCTGAATATATGAATTATGCACTGATCCTCTAATGAGTTTGTTTTGAGTTTGGTGTGGAGGAAGTTTTCAAGGGTCAAGAGAGGAGGATGATACAATATGATCAAGAAGAGTGAAAAGTCAAAACTTGGGGATGCCCCGTGGTTCATCCCTGCATATTTTAAGAAGACTCAAGCGTCTAAGCTTGGGGATGCCCAAGGCATCCCTTCTTCATCGACAACTTATCAGGTTCCTCTAGTGAAACTATATTTTTATTCCGTCACATCTTATGTGCTTTACTTGGAGCGTATGTTTGTTTTTGTTTTTGTTTTTGTTTGAATAAAATCAGATCCTAGCATTCTTTGTTTGAGAGAGAGATACGCTCAGCTGTTTCGTATGAACACATATGTTCTTAGCTTTATATTTAATGTTCATTGCGAAATTTGAACTACTTCATTCATTGTTATATGGTTGGAAACGGAAAATGCCGCATGTGGTAAATGGTATAATGTCTTGAATAATTTGATACTTGGCAATTGTTGTGCTCATATAGATCTTGTTTAAGCTCTTGCATCATGTACCTTGCACCCATTAATGAATAACTACATAGAGCTTGTTAAAATTTGGTTTGCATGATTGATCTCTAGAGTCTAGATATTTTCTGGTTGAGGTGTTTGAACAACAAGGAGACAATGTAAAGTCTTATAATAGTTACAATATGTTCATATGTAAGCTTTGCTGCACCTTTTATACTTGAGTTTGCTTCAAACAACCTTGCTAGCCTAGCCTTGTATTGAGAGGAATTCTTCTCATGCATCCAAATCCTTGAGCCAATAACCATGCCATTTGTGTCCACCATACCTACCTACTACATGGTATTTCTCCGCCATTCCAAAGTAAATTACTTGAGTGCTACCTTTAGAATTTCTATTCTTTGCCTTTGCAATATATAGCTCATGGGAAAAATAGCCTTAAAAACTATTGTGGTGAAGAATATGTACTTATGTGTCTTATTTCTTAATAAGTTGCTTGTTGAGCGGTAACCATGTTTCTGGGGACGCCATCAACTTTTACCTTTGTTGAATATCATGTGAGTTGCTATGCATGTTTGTCTTGTCTGAAGTAAGGGAGATTTTCATGATCAAATGGTTTGAGTATGTGTACTGTTAGAGAAGAACATTGGGCCGCTAACTAAAGCCATGATTCATGGTGGAAGTTTCAGTTTGGACAATCAATCCTCAATCTCTTATGAGAATTTTAACTGTTGTTGAATGCTTATGCATTAAAGAGGAGTCCATTATCTGTTGTCTATGTTGTCCCGAGTATGGATGTCTAAGTTGAGAATAATCAAAAGCGAGAAATCCAATGCGAGCTTTCTCCTTAGACCTTTGTACAGGCGGCATAGAGGTACCCCTTTGTGACACTTGGTTGAAACATATGCTATGCAATGATAATCCGTGTTAATCCAAGCTAATTAGGACAAGGTGCGAGCACTATTGGTATAGTATGCATGAGGCTTGCAACTTATAGGATATCTTATACATAACACATATGCTTTATTACTACCGTTGACAAAATTGTTTCTTGTTTTCAAAATGAAAAGCTCTAGCACAAATATAGTAATCAATGCTTCCCTCTGCGAAGGGCCTATCTTTTACCTTATTGTTGAGTCAGTTTGCCTATTCTTTCTATTCCAGAAGCAAACACTTGTATCAACTGCGTGCATTGATTCTTACATGTTTACCTATTGCACTTGTTATATTACTTTGTGTTGACAATTATCCATGAGATAAATATGTTGAAGTTGAAAGCAACCGCTGAAAGTTATATCTTCCTTTGTGTTGCTTCAATGCCTTTACTTTGAATCTATTGCTTTATGAGTAACTCTTATGCAAGTCTTATTGATGCTTGTCTTGAAAGTACTATTCATGAAAAGTCTTTGCTATATGATTCATTTGTTTACTCATTATCTTCATCATTGCTTCGAATCGCTGCATTCATCTCATATGCTTTACAATAGTATGATCAAGATTATTATAGCATGTCACTTCAGAAATTATCTTTGTTATCGTTTACCTACTCGAGGGCGAGTAGGAACTAAGCTTGGGGATGCTTGATACGTCTCAAACGTATCTATAATTTCTTATGTTCCATGCTACTTTTATGATGATACTCACATGTTTTATACACATTATATGTCATTATTATGCATTTTCCGGCACTAACCTATTGACGAGATGTCGAAGAGCCGATTCGTTGTTTTCGCTGTTTTTGGTTTCGAAATCCTAGTAAGGAAATATTCTCGGAATTGGACGAAATCAACGCCCAGGGTCCTATTTTTCCACGAAGCTTCCAGAAGTCCGAAGAGGAAACGAAGTGGGGCCATGAGGTGGCCACACAACAGGGCGGCGCGGCCCAAGCCCTGGCCGCGCCAGCCTACTGTGTGGGCCCCTCGTGACGCCCCTTGACCTGCCCTTCCGCCTACTTAAAGTCTTTGTCGTGAAACCCCCAGTACCGAGAGCCACGATACGAAAAACCTTCCAGAGACGCCGCCGCCGCCAATCCCATCTCGGGGGATTCAGGAGATCGCCTCCGGCACCCTGCCGGAGAGGGGAATCATCTCCCGGAGGTCTCTTCATCGCCATGATCGCCTCCGGATCGATGTGTGAGTAGTCCACCCCTGGACTATGGGTCCATAGCAGTAGCTAGATGGTTGTCTTCTCCTCATTGTGCTATCATGTTAGATCTTGTGAGCTGCCTATCATGATCAAGATCATCTATTTGTAATTCTACATGTTGTGTTTGTTGGGATCCGATGAATATTGAATACTATGTCAAGTTGATTATCAATCTATCATATATGTTATTTATGTTCTTGCATGCTCTCCGTTGCTAGTAGAGGCTCTGGCCAAGTTGATACTTGTGACTCCAAGAGGGAGTATTTATGCTCGATAGTGGGTTCATGCCTCCATTAAATGCTGGGACGATGACGACGAAAGTTCTAAGGTTGTGGATGTCTCGTTGCCACTAGGGATAAAACATCGATGCTTTGTCTAAGGATATTTGTGTTGATTACATTACGCACCATACTAAATGCAATTGTCCGTTGTTTACAACTTAATACTCGGAGGGGGTTCGGATGATAACCCGAAAGTGGACTTTTTAGGCATAGATGCATGCTCGGATAGCGGTCTATGTACTTTGTCGTAATGCCTCGATTAAATCTCATAGTACTCATCATGATATATGTATGTGCATTGTTATGCCTTCTTTATTTGTCAATTGCCCAACCGTAATTTGTTCACCCAACATCTGTTTATCTTATGGGAGAGACACCACTAGTGAACTGTGGACCCCGGTCCTATTCTTTACATCCGAAATACAATCTATCGCAATTGTTCTTTACTGTTCTTCGCAAACAATCATCATCTTCCACACAATACGTTTAATCCTTTGTTTACGAGCAAGCCGGTGAGATTGACAACCTCACTCGTTACGTTGGGGCAAAGTACTTTGATTGTGTTGTGCGGGTTCCACGTTGGCGCCGGAATCCCCGGTGTTGCGCCGCACTACACTCCGCCGCCATCAACCTTCAACGTGCTTCTTGGCTCCTACTGGTTCGATAAACCTTGGTTTCTTTCTGAGGGAAAACTTGCTACTGTACGCATCACACCTTCCTCTTGGGGTTCCCAACGGACGTGTGTTAATTGCTAGACAGTCTTGTATAGTTCTTCCTTTAAGGAAACCATATTGGTTCTTATGAACAATTTGCAAAACCTTCTTCTGCAGTCGATTTGCTAAAATCTTTGTGAGAATTTTCAACACACAATTTAATAGTGTAATAGGCCTGTAATCACCTACTTCCCGAGGAGCTTGTATTTTTGGTATCAGAGTAATGTATCCCATATTAATACTGTCAAGGTTCAGATTACCCTCATAGAAATCAAAGCATAACTGATACACATCTTCTTTGATAGTTTCCCAGCAAGTCTTCAGAAATAACCCATTGAATCCATCTGGTCCAGGTGCTTTATCAATAGGCATTGATTTAATAACCTCATCAATTTTTGCCTTCGTAAAAGGTTGTGACAATTCTTCAAGACCAGCCACCGGAGAAATAATAGAAGATAAATCATACTGCATAATGGGGGAGTCACAAGTCCCTAGCCTTTCCTTGAATGCCTCAAAAATTAACTTCTCTTTGTCTGCATGCTCAGTAACAATGGATCCATCAGGGAGGGCAAGTGTTTTAATGGAATTTTTTCTATGCCTTTCTGTATCCATTGCCTGAAAAAATTTGGTGTTCTCATCTCCAAATTTAGTCCATCTGATAGTGCACCTTTTCTTCCAATACATATTCTAATACTGAAGTAATTTGCATAAGTGCTTCTACAGAATAATTCTAAAAATTCATTTCTGGAATGGAAAGGGGCCTACAGTCTTCCATAGTATCTAGCTCCAGGATAGATTTATTTGAATTCTCTATACAAATGGATAATTTAGAAATGGATTTGCTCCAAAATTTCAGATCATATCTTAGCCTTTTGAATTTTGCATTTATATTTGTTGCAGAATTTCCTTTATGGGTTGGTTTTGACCACCATCTGTTACCACTTTATGAAAACCAGGATGGGCTGCCCAAAATTTCTCAAAACGAAATAATTTGGATCCAGGTATATTTGTTTGAATGGAAACAACACAAGGACAGTGATCAGAGGTGGGCTTGCCCTGCACAGTCACCAAGGTAGCAGGGTAGGCAGTTGTCCAATGTAAAGATGTGAAAAAACAATCAAGTTTCTCCAAAAGTGGATCATCCTGCATATTACTCCAAGTGTACCTCCTCCCTTTAATGGGAAGTTCAGTCAACTTCTGGGAGCGAATTATGTCATTGAAGGCCAGCATATCATTAATATTCCCCCTGGTTTATTCCTATTTGCTGGTGAACGAATGAAATTGAAATCTCTCATAAGAAGCCAATCCTCATCATCAGGAATAATTAAGTTATTAAACCAATTCACAAAATCTTACCTTAATTTTCCAGTACACGGCCCATAGATATTAATCAGTGTCCAATTCCGTGAGGAGTGTTGTGATGTGAAGTGCACAGATAAAGCAAAAGGCTCACAATGCATTACCATACCAGAAAAAACAGAACTTTTCCACAAAATAATTAGCCCACCCGAGGTACCATTGGAAGGAACAAACACATACTCATCAAAACCACTCGGACAGCAAGATTTAATAAAAGCAATATCAAAATCCTCTTTCTTAGTTTCTTGTAGGCAAACCACAGAACAAGCACCGAGTTTAATAGCATTCATAAGAGCTAGTTGTTTGTTCTTAGCATTAAGACCCCTGATATTCCAACAGAGCACACACCACTTCTTAAGGAAGTTCATTACAAAAGCAACTTAAATAAATAGCAGATTACAATTAAGCAATGCTATCAGAAGAAGATCCCTCCTGCAGAGAAGACAGAAGTTTCTAGGGAGACACTTCACTGGGAGGAATACCACACAAATTAATTCCAATGGATTGAAGGACATGAATAGGAGTAGGAGCAGAAGCTGTCTGTGAAGTTGATGTAGCTGCAGATGTACCAGCAGTAGCTTTCTGTACAGATGTATTCATCCTTGGCTTGACCTTGGATTTTACTGCCTTGGTGTCAGAATCATTCCTGGGCTTGAAACCATCATACTTGTTAGTTCTTGGACTCCTTCTCACTTGTAGAGTACTCTCTAGCACCACCACTTAAACCTTCTTCCTCTTCTGCCCAACATGAGCATTACTGTCAACTTGTTCATCAGCCACATTATCCAGAATACTAAGAGGAGCAAGTGAAGCAGCTGTCCTTGCCACTTTCCTTCCACTAGCCAAATGTAGAAACTCATGTACCATTTCAAATAAAACAGAGGTTGGCAAATGCATCTGAACAGAGAGGAATTTCCCATCAGTCATAGGGCTTGGTGTAGAATTGACAAGTGCTTTAACTAAGGTTACCCTAGCCCAAATTTCAGCATGTAAGTCTTGGAAAGAAGCAGAATTCAGATAGAAGGAATTAATCTGAACAGAACCAATGACATCCAAATCCATAGTCTCAGTGGAAGAAGAAGAGTTATCAGATATACTGTCTGTCCAGGCTTGCATGGGACTATCAGCCAAATTTGTTATGGGTGGTGGGACCCCAGCATAAAAAGGAACCCCGTGCTCTTGAAGTATCAGCTGGAAGTTGACCAAAGGTGGATCCTGGTTTAACAGATGATCAAGTTGTGCATGTTGATCTTCAGCCTGCTGCACCTGCATATGTTGAACCTGATGCTGATGTCCCCCATAATGCCCTCCAGGCTGCTGGTTGAGATGTAACCAATTAGCTAGCTGCTGCTGGAAGAGTTGTTCTGCAGTCACTTCAGGTCCATGCATAGGATGCGGATTCCCATTAGTAGGTGCTGGATCTTCAGGTGGAGGTGGCACATCATGAATATGTGCAGTCCATGCTGCATTCCTTAATAAGATCACATGAACTGTCCAGCTACGTCTAACCCCACCTAGTTGATGCATAACCAAGCTTCTGGGAACAAACTTTGGGTCAACAATCCATGCTTTGACCAACACAAATTTCTTATTGCCTCTAGGATTATGCCAGATAGACATCTGACCAAAGTCTCGGATAGCACTATTGACATAGAAATCTGTCTGATAATCTAGAGGGAAGCCGAGATATAAAATTCAAGTTTCCCTACCAAAAGTGGTGAGCCTCATATTTCTAGCAGCATCATGACGAACAAACGTGACAGTAGTCTCATCATCCAACTCAAACGACAAATCTACCACTGCATCTGCAACTAGGGTCTCTGGGAAGGTAAACACACCAATGCCAAACGGATGATCATCAAAATAGCGTACAATGTGCTCAGACTCAACTAGCATGTCCCTGATCGACTCCCTAACCATTTCCCTCAGATGAACTGGAATAAATCTACTTGTTTCTGCAATCAAAACTCTGTCATGCTGAAGAGGAGCAACCGGGGGAACAACCAAGTCAGATCTAACCTTTCTGTCTGCAGGGCCATGATCAACCGCCATTTGTTGTTTAGTAGAACTTGGTTGTTGTTTAGTAGAACTTGGTTGTTGTTTAGTAGAACTCGGCTGAGTTTGCAACTTCTGGTGTTTTTTGAATTTTCCTTCAAAATGTAGTGGCACTTGTCCAAACTATCCCAATAGGTAGCCACCTACTGAGGCACTTCTCCAAACTTTCATAATAGGTAGGTTATTAGAGACAGTTCAAAATAAAGTGCCTCTAAATGGGAGTATTTACGGGCACTTTAAAAACTGACCCAAATGCAAGTGCTCCTAAATCCTTACCATGTACTATTGAGTGCGGTCGCGATGGTGGCGGCTCGGGGTCATGGTGTGGATGTATAGTGGGTGATTTTGAGGCTGAGTCCTCTTTTCAGACCATAGGATTAGGAAGTGTTCGGTTTGAAAGACAATACAACATTGGGACGACGTCACAAGTTGGATTTAGGCGTGTGAATGGTATAGATCATTTGGATCAGATCCTCTGGAGTGTAAATAAAGAGTTTGACTTGCAGCTGCAGGAAAAATTCGCCAGAACGGTTTATAGTTCTATTAATTCAGAGAATTGGCAAACGTCAGATTCAAACGCGAGACAATGCAAGGAAAATGACTTGGGGCGGCATGGAGTGATAGGCACCGTGGCTGTCTGTGTTTCTTCTCCTTTTCAACACGGTTCAGACGTCATAGTAAGATTTTCGCCTGTTCCATCCCAAGTTCTCTGAACGAACAAATTCCAAAAATAAGAATAAATAAGCAAGTCTGAAAAATAAGTTCTCTGACCGCGGGCAGGTTGAGAAGAGAGAGATGTTGTTAGGTCGAAACAGTCAGACCAAATTCGTCACATATTACCTGTGATACAAGTATTAGTCAAGGAATTCAGTTATAAAATCGATTGTTAGTCGATGTCATGCAGCCTAGATTCAACCTACAGACGTTGAACTATCGACGAATCACCCCTCCCAGTTTCTGCTACCGAACCAGAACATGTGGTGCTTAATTAGGTGCCTAGATAGTCAAAGTAGAATTGGAATTTTGGCTCGCTCCTGCGTAGTCCTGTCCAGTCTCCGTCTGATCTGTGCTATTGTGATATCATCCCACTGACATCACCCGCGTCTGGACGACGGATTAGCTATGTGACGCGACGTGCTACTAGCCCAGTATGTTAAGAAACAAATCTTTGTTTAGTCAAGTTGCTGATCTTGAAATTTTAATATGAGGCGCCGCATGCGCAAAATCCTGTTTGGGAGAACTACTGAACTAGTCAAACACGGTTTTGCACACGGCGTGTAAACTTTGTGAATATAATCAAGGTGGGTACTACAATGTAGTTTTTCATGGATTCCTCACTTTTGTTTCACTCGAAAGATCTTCGTTCTGAACTTAGGTTCCGTTATATACATATAACGTATTTGAGATCTCACGATCTTTGGATAATAGTAGGCTGCATTCGTAATCTGAATGCCTGATTGATTAGTTGTCACTGTTAAAGAAAATCTTGGATTCTTAGCCGACTCGGCAAGCAATGAGTTGGAGTATTATACTGTTTTTGGTTAGTTACACAAATAAATTTCTCTGACCTAACTCACCGATCAACATGTTTCTGCATTCCTTCTATTTTGTTTGCTATTTTTATTGTGGGTTCTCCTGATTCGAAAAGAAAAGTGTTTTCATTTTAAAGAAATTGTCGCTTGGAGACCGGAGGGATTAGTTGTACTATCACGCATTGAATTTTCAGGCACATGTGTTACTGCACTGGTGAAATGAGTATGTAAGTATGTATTGATGAAGAAAATATCTTAGGAGTCGTTTGGAAGCCGGGCTTTCATTTTATTTGTAGCATTTTGAAATGAATACATGCATTCATTTCATTTACATTGTAATTCCAGAAATGGACACTTGTTTGGTTGTCACGGGAATTGCAAATGACAACATAATTCAATATTGAATTTGTAAATGGCTTCCACAAGAATTGCAAATGACAGGTCTCAGCTTGGAATTGTGTTTACCCATGGTGTTATTTTGCTGGATTTCCTAAATGAAATGATGACCCAATTCTGTGACAACCAAACAGCCCACCTATGGAATTCCAAAATGAATTCCAGAATTCCAGGCCCAAATGATGGATACCAAACGACCTCTTACAGAAAATTCCTTTTGACAATATTTTCGTAGGACGCCAGAACGCCAAACATGGCCATAATTTACGATGTTGTATACTCTGAGTTGACGAGATTGGCCGCATCAACAAGTAGGGAACACAAAAAAATGTTCGAAAGAAAAGAAAAAGGAGTGAACGCAAATGATCACATGATGCTGCAACGAGGGCTGTCGGGCTCCTCATCGTAGCACACCATGGCGGCGCCGCGGTACGACGGCATCGGCGGAGGACAGCAAGGGTTGCAGGGGCCGGGGCCGGAGCAGGAGCAGTGCGGAGGCTTGGGTGGGTCAGGCTTCTTTGGTTCCTCAGGCTTCTTTGGCGGGTCGGGCTTCTTCTCCTCCGCCGGCCCGACGCTGACGACCACCGCCTGGAATTTGGCCTTCCGCAGCACGCTCGCCAGGCAAATCACGTCCACGTCTCCGACCACCGTCAGCGTTCCCTTGTCCCCGTCCACCGTCATGGACTTGATCCCTGCCACCACAAACCAAAAGCATCAGCTACAGAGCTCGCATTGCAGTACGAGTTTACAGGTACATGGCATGAGCCTTGATTTGTGCAAACATCGATCACACGTACCCGGTATCCCGGCGATTTTGCTCATGGCGCCGGCCTTGCACCGGTCGGAGGTGATGTCCACCTTGAGCACGATCTTCTGCAAAAGCAAAAGGAACCAGATGGACTCGTCATACGTAGGAGATTGATGCAGCGAACCAACCAATACAGAATCAATCAAATTCACTTCGAAGACAGGAGAATTCACTTACTTGGGACATGGGGATTGGCGATTAGTGAGCAATGATCCGGAGGAAGAGAGTGGCGGGGGGCTATCTTCTTCTTTAGTTGAGCTCCACAACTGGGATTGGTGACAGCTCGGTTATATCATTGTGAGCTGAGATGGCAAGCTGCAATTTGTATGTCCGCTGCTTGAGCATGTAACAATGATGGTGCCAAAGTCAACATCGGAACGAACTCCTTCTGTTATGTGCTGTGCCCAACAGAAGACACGTTTTTCTTTCTTTCATGAAACCACTCCCTTTCTCCCTGGCCAAAGTAAAATATAGCCGGTTACTATTTCGGGTGAAATTTTCAGTTCGATTAGATTCAGGAGAGAAACTCAAACAGAAAAGTATTTGAAAAATATGAAGTAGGCTAATTCGTTCAAGTAAAAGCTGTGTTTGTCATAACTGCTCCGGCCCGTTGGACAACTTGACGTACGGAGTACAACAAATCGAAACAATTGCCTCGATAACCAGCCTTATCGGGACGTTTTTGTCTTCTTATAATCTCTGAGCGTTGAAAACTGCCGTCAGTTGAACGTGTCGTGCAGAGCAGAATGGCAACGTCAATCATTGTACTAAACTAGTAATGGATTTGGGAAGTTCTATCTGAATATTTGTTAGAAATGGATGTTTGTAATTACCCGCCTTCTACATGGACGAGGTATGTCCATCCATATTAATAATAAATAATATAAATTGGAGGGAGTACATAATATGGTTCTATATACATCCATATTAATGATAAATAATATAAATCGGAGGAAGTACATAATGTACTTTTAGATACATCCATATTAATGACAAATAAGTCTAGATACATCCGATAAATAATATGAATAAGTCTAGATACATCCGATAAATAATATGAATCGGAGGAAATGCATAATATACTTCAAGATACATCTATATTATTGACAAGCATTATGAATCGGAGGAGTGCATAATATAGCCACTCGTACGAAAAAAGCAAAAGTTTATCAAGTGCGTGCAAATATGGATATTAGTGGTGTGGAATATGACGCCATAGCGTCGCTGGTAACAGTTATTAGGGCATATACAATGTGCAGTGCTTACGCAAGTGGTTAGAAAAATATACCGGTGTTAGATGTCTAACTAGTTGCCTCTACTATACAAATAAGCACATATGCTTAGGGCATCTCCAACGGGGCGACGCATTTCGGACGCCCAAAAGTGGTCGGGAGCGTCCGTTTGCGTCGCTCCGCGGACATATTTTGTCCGAGTGTCCATTTGCGTCTGGGTATGCGTCCATCGGCGACCCATTTTTAGATTTGCAACGCATTTAAAAAAAATAAAAAGTAATACATTTTAATACATAAAAACTATACAATGTAGATCTAGAAGATTAGACTACTTGCTTCCGGATGGGCCGGCACCGTTGTTGCGTCGCTCCATCGCCTGCTTCTCCGCAGCCTCCCGTGCGGCTGCTATGGCTCGGTGCGCCGCCGCGTTCTCTTGCAGGCACTGCTCCATCCTCGCGCTCGCGGCGTCGTCCTTGAGCGTCTCGAACGACTCGACGATAGCCCTCTGCTCCGCCGCCCTCTCCTCCGGCGTAGGCGCATCAGGGTCATCGGAAGACCAAGATATCTCGGAGTCGGAGTCCTCTGCGGCCGCGGTAGCCGCCAGCCTGCGCTGCTCCAGCTCGGTGTCCAACGCCACGTGGCCCGCCAGCTCCTCCTCTGCTTCCTGCGCCGCGAGTGCCAAGGCCTTGGCGTCCCTGACCGGGTCGAGGAGGTCACCCGTGCTGTCGTCGGAGTCGAGCTCCTCGGAGCTCGAGGAGGCCGGGGGAGGTGGAGTGGGAGGTGAAGGTGGAGGGCTGAGCGGAAGCGGCTCAGCCGCGTCCGGCGCTTCTCATGGTGGATCTGGTGGAGGCTGAGCGGAAGCGGCGGCTAGGGTTTAGTGGGGAGGAGATGAGATGAGATGCTCGCCCCCCTGTTTATATAGGTCGGAGGCAGGGCGACGGCCGCGCCACGCGTGGCATCGCCATTACTACGTGTGCAGAGGTAGGCGATGGCCGCGCGCCACGCAAGGCATCACCATTTACGCGGCTGCAGACTGCCGAAGCGACGCCTCGACGCCGCATACTGGCGGAGAAGACGCATCGACGCTGTGTCACTGCCTGGTGGGCCAGACAAAACGTCCGCCAGACGCGAGCGGACACTTTCCGCGTCCACGGAGCGTCCGCGGAGACGCATCCCGGGCGCATATTTGGGCCAGGTTTGCGTCTCCGTGGACGGCCCGGTCACTTTGCGTCGCCCCGCTGGAGGTGGTGCCAGACGCATTTCCGGTCACGGCGGACGAAAACGGTCGCTCAGCGACCATTTGCGTCGCGCCGCTGGAGATGCCCTTAAGAAAAAGTTTAGCTTATTTTTATAAGCACTTGTCTAAGCACCTTCACTTGTGCATGCCCTTAGTGGCTTGTGCCACGCATAACATGCCTCTACGCCACCGGTAAAAGCAATCCATCCCGAGATTACTTCGAGGATTCTATGGTATACGATTTGGAACTGGCCCAAGATTGGATTTTAGGTATCTTGTTAGGATATCTCTACGCCGCCATAGGAAAAAGCTCGGTACTTGTAACACTAGGCCACCAAGTATATAAGGTGTCTAGGGTCTAGCCATGCAAATATATGTCATCATCTACAGATCACCTCTGATCATCCACCACAGGCGAACTCGAGATCACCATGAGTTCTTCCTTGAGCTATAAAGATCATCCACTTGCCACAGATAGGAAGTAAAGTCTTTTCATACGGTGTTTTCCATGACCTTGTGTCTCTCGTGTGCTACCATTTGATCCTACCGAGTGTGCGCCCCCGCCGAAGAACAAATATTCTACAAAAAAAACACCACAATAGTTGGCGCCCAGGTAGGGGATAGGGTATTTCGATCTACTTCAACATGATCAGATGGCCAACCTTGTCATCACCATCGGCGGCACTGGCACACTCAACTTCGTTGACGAATCCATCGGCACGTTCTACCTCCTCGGTGTCAACCAGATCACGCATGCAAACAACTATCTACATGGACTAGGACCTGGACTCTACACCGACCATATATTGGGTTGTTTGGGATTCGGGAATCTCTGGTCATTGTTGTATAAAATGCCTCCTTCGGGCTTTAGGAAGACCCTAGCACTAGAGATACTTGAACATTGGCTCACCTGCAGATCCGGATCACAACTAAGCCACGGGATAGCATATGTTCTCCCCTCCGCGAGCAACACAGAGTCATGCGGGTCTCGTAGCACCCGAGGGAAACACAGATCTTCCAAATGACATGAGGCGGAAAACCCCATGCCGGCCTCCCCTAATGATGTCTGCGCAATGGATATGGAAGAGGCGGCATGCCCAGACAAAGCAATCCCTTGGGTCAGGCACTTCGAGGTTGGGCTTGATCTACCTGAGTCGCTCGATCGAAGACTTAATCACCAAGCCCGACCACATTGACCTTGATCTCGACGCTAGTGCGCACCTACGAATCTCCCGGGAAGGGACTGGTGCTCAAGTCAAAACCAACCCCCTGGCCTCCGGAGTCTCGGCCGACCCAACAACTTGAGGCAATCGAGCAGCCCACTAGCATGCCAGCCCTTTTTCATCAGAAAAGGACAACTACTAGGTGCCCCTTCATGATACTGCCACAAAGCTCCATTGGGAACCTGTCGACAACCTCGCGCTAAACCTAAATGTGGGCATCTCCCGCCGAGGGCATCTCCTGGTCTGTTTGTGTCGGTTCGCGGACAAAGTATTGGTCGCGTCACACCACTTGTCCGTTTGGGTCAGGGCCTTCTCCAGCGGCCAGACGCAAATGCTTTTTTCTAGATACTAAAATTTATTAATAGAAAAACTTAATTTAAATTGATAAAAATGGAGGAAGAAATAGAAAAACGATCTAAAACCCTAACATATAGTCTATTGTTCATCGTCGTCCTGAGTTTGTACCACGATCACTGGTAGTTCCCATGACCAGTTGGTGACGACGTCGGCACATATATGGTATACTGATACGTCTCCAGCGTATCTATAATTTCTTATGTTCCATGCTAGTTTTATGACAATACCTACATGTTTTACTCATACTTTATATCATTTGTATGCATTTTCCGGTACTAACCTATTAACAAGATGTCGAAGCGCCAGTTCCTGTTTTCTGCTGTTTTTTGGTTTCAGAAATCCTACACAGGAAATATTCTCGGAATTGGACGAAACAAAAGCCCACGGCCCTATTTTCCACGGAGGATTCCAGAACATCGAAGAAGAGTCGGAGACGGCCAGCAGGGGGACACCCCATAGGGCGGCGCGGCCCCACCTCCTGGCGCGCCCAAGTGTGGGGAGCCCACCCCCTGGCTCCCCCGATGCTGCCTCTTCGCCTATATATTCCTTCGTATCGGAAAACCCTAGTACCGAGAGCCAAAATACGAGAAAAGTTCCAGAGACGACGCCGCCGTCAACCCCATCTCGGGGGGTTCTGAAGATCACCTCCGGCACCCTGCCGGAGAGGGGAATCATCACCGGAGGGCTCTACATCACCATGCACGCCTCCGGACTGATGCGTGAGTAGTTCATCCTTGGACTATGGGTCCATAGCAGTAGCTAGATGATTGTCTTCTCCTATTGTGCCATCATGTTTAGATCTTGTGAGCTGCCTATCATGATCAAGATCATCTATTTGTAATGCTACATGTTGTGTTTGTTGGGATCCGATGAATATGTAATACTATGTCAAGTTGATTATTGATCTATCATATATGTGTTGTTTATGATCTTGCATGCTCTCCGTTGCTAGTAGAGGCTCTGACCAAGTTGATACTAGTAACTCCAAGAGGGGGTATTTATGCTAGATAGTGGGTTCATGCCTCCATTGAATGCGGGACGAGTGACGTGAAAGTTCTAAGGTTGTGGATGTGTTGTTGCCACTAGGGATAAAACATCAATGCTTTGTCTAAGGATATTTGTATTGTTTACATTACGCACGGTACTTAATGCAATTGTCCTGTTCTTTGCAACTTAATGTCGGAAGGGGTGCGGATGCTAACCCGAAGGTGGACTTTTTAGGCATAGATGCATGCTGGATGGCGGTCTATGTTCTTTATCGTAATGCCCTAAGTAAATCTCATAGTAGTTATCATGATATGTATGTGCATTGTTATGCCCTCTCTATTTGTCAATTGCCCAACTGTAATTTGTTTACCCAACATGTTATTTATCTTATTGGAGAGACACCACTAGTGAACTGTGGACCCCGATCCATTCTTTTACATCTGAAATACAACCTACTGCAATCATTGTTCTCTTTGTTCTCTGCAACCAAACATCATTCTCCACGCCATACGTTTAATCCTTTGTTTTTCAGCAAGCCGGTGAGATTGACAACCTCACTGTTAAGTTGGGGCAAAGTATTTTGATTTTGTTGTGCAGGTTCCACGTTGGCGCCGGAATCCCTGGTGTTGCGCTGCACTACACTCCTTCACCAACAACCTTCACGTGGCCTTCATCTCCTACTGGCTCGATAACCTTGGTTTCTTACTGAGGGAAAACTCGTTGTTGTACGCATCATACCTTCCTCTTGGAGTTCCCAACGGACGTGTGCTTTACCGTCACAAGCATACACCATCGGCAGAGGAGGAAGGGAGGCCGAGGCAGACAACTATTGTTGCTCCTAGGGCCAGTTGGGCGCCCATGAAGGAAGTGGATATGCAGTTAGAGGTGAAAGAGGATAGACCACGACAAGCTCGGTGAAAGTGCAAGGTGAAAGGACACGAATGTCGCCTAGAGGGGGGGGTGAATAGGCGATTTAAAACTTTTACGAGATGGGCTTAACAAATGCGGAATAAAACTAGCGTTTACTTTGTCAAGCCCAAAGCCTATATACTATGGTTCACCTATGTGCACCAACAACTTATGCTAAGCAATACAAGCAACTATGTGATAGCAAGATATAACTTCAAGCACGATGGCTATCACAAGGAGGTAAAGTGCATAAGTAAAGAGCTCGGGTATAGAGATAACTGAGGCACGCGGGAGACGAAGATTTATCCCGAAGTTCACACTCTTGCGAGAGCTAATCTCCGTTGGAGAGGTGCGGTGGCTTAGTGCTCCCGAACGCCACAAGAGGCTCACCTTGAGGTGTGGTTGCTCGATGCACACCAACACCACAAAGGCCTCACCCCAAGATGCCGTACTCACACCACACACCGAACGCCACGAAGGCGCCTCACCTTATTCTCCGGTGACCCTCGCCACAAAGGCCTAGGTCACGGTTCCACTAAGAGATTTCCTTCGAGGCGGAAACCGGGCCTTAAAAAAAGATTGGGGCACACATCCACAACTTAATTGGAGGCTCCCAACAAATCGCCACAAAGACCTAGAATACGTCTAGGGTTCCAAGAATCCAAGAGTAACAACCTTCTTGCTTTTACCACCAAGAATCACCGCGGAGAACTCAAACCTATGCACCAAATGCAATGGCAAGAACACCACAAAGATACTCAAGTCCTTCTCTCTCAAATTCCAACAAAGCTACAAAAGCTATTGGGGGAATAAGAGAGGAAGAACAAAGAGGAGAACACAAAATTCTCCAAGATCTAGATCCCAAAGATTCACTCACAAAGAGATGATATGGTTTGGTCAAAGTGTGGATCTAGATCTCCTCTCTCTTTTCCCTCAAAAGGGGGCAAGAATCATGGAGGGATAGAGAGATAGGGCAAGCTTCTCAAGATCAACAATGGAGGAGAGAGAGAGTGGAAGAAGCAACAGCCAAAGGAGGAAGAAGGGGGGTATACCCCCCCCAAGAAAATCGAGCCGTTGGGAAAAAATGAGGGCCGGATTATCCGGTGTAAGTTAGGGTCGGATAATCCGCCCCCCCCCCCCCTGAAATATCCGGCCCTGGGAAAATCCGGGCAAAAGTCCGGCCAAAAATCCGGCCCCTATCCAGGGTATCACTGAGCCACTTCGCCAAAAGTCCTTAGCCGATTTTCAGGGGCCGGATATTTTGCAAATATCCGGCCCGGAAAATCCGGCCTGGTGATATAGACCTGCTACCTTGTAAAATCCAAAACTTAAGATTGGTAGCTCCGTATAGAGTGAAACCAATTTTGTTGAAAATATGGAAACTATTGGGGGTGATTTTCTATTATATTTAGAGGTGCAACACCTCAACATGAGAAACCGAGAAAATCACCAAACTCGAAAACGCAACAAGTGATCTATGCGAAATCCGTTTTCGATGAACTAGAGCTTGTCATGAGAATAAGCACAAGCTCTAAAACATCACATGGATAAGATCCAAATAACAACCAAGAAATATGATGCAAGGATGCAAAGGTTTGAGCTCTCTCCGAACGATACGATCGAGTTACTCACTCGAGAGCCCTCTTGATAGCATGGCAACTAAACTATAAACCGGTCTCCAACTACCCTATGAGACCGGTGAGAAAGAAACCCTATCAAGAGCAAACCGTATACTTGCGCATTCCACTTGAGCTCGATGATGACGATCTTGACCTCAACAAGATGGAACGCCTATTGTGCTTGCTTGACGAAGTCTTGTGGATTGCTCCCCCATAATCCACCATGGGAGAGCTCCTTCTTCGGCGCATCTTCACATATCCATGATCACCATATGGATGGTAAGAGTCAAGCAAAGGATCTCTTCGAGATGGCTCATCTTGAACTTGCACTTCATTTCTTCATGGCAAGCTTCAAGCTTATGATCTCTTCGAGTTGGCTCATCTTGAACTTGCACTTCATTTCTTCATGGCAAGCTTCAAGATATGATCTCTTCAAGTTGGCTCATCTTGAACTTGCACTTCATTTCGTTGATGTCTTGAAGTTAATCTTGAGAGCTCACTTCATCTTCATGTTCAAGACATACTTGACACTTGATCTTCTTCATTTGCTTCTTATTGCAATCTTGAAGCCAACATATGATTCAAGCATTGCCTATGAACAACTCCTACAAATATAACTCAATGCAAACATTAGTCCATAGGGATTGTCATTAATTACCAAAACCACACATGGGGGCTCCATGCACTTTCACA
>NC_061510.1:152932507-152960700 GCF_022539505.1 Lolium rigidum | reverse complement strand
TTGAAATTATATTTTCATATGTGACAAAACAAATATCGGTGCAACACCTTACAGCGATTTGTTTGTCATTTCTCCATACAAAACTATATATATATATCCTTGGTTCTGGTATATTTCTCCATACAAGTACTAAAGATATTTCTTACTGTTTTTCAATGATCATCACATGAATCATTCTGGTATATGCTCATAAAATTTTTAAGAGCACATGACATCTGATTGTGTACATATTATTTGTGATCTATAATCACTCATGAAACAGATAACCAACCTAGAAAACCCTGGTGGTTACATCTACTTCAGGCCATGTTAGACCCAACTTGACCCTAAAACCCTTGTTTCGGCACCTCCCCACCATGGGATCACCATGAAACAGACAACCAACCTAGAAAACCCTGGTTAGAAAGGGTGGGCCACCCCACCATGCACAAGTGTGCCAAATATTTGCCCCATCCGAGGTGGTTACATCTACTTCAGGCCATGTTAGACCCAACTTGACCCTAAAACCCTTGTTTCGGCACCTCCCCACCATGGGATCAGTATGAAAAAGACAACCAACCTAGAAAACCCTGGTTAGAAAGGGTGGGCCACCCCACCATGCACAAGTTTGCCAAATATTTGCCCCATCTGAGGTGGTTACATATACTTCAGGCCATGTTAGACCCATGTTGACCCTAAAACCCTTGTTTCGGCAGCTCCGCACCATGGGATCACCATGAAATAGACAACCAACCTAGAAAACCCTGGTTAGAAAGGGTGGCCCCCCCACCATGCACAATTGTTCCAAATATTTTCCCCATCCGAGGTGGTTACATCTACTTCAGGCGATGTTAGACCCAACTTGACCCTAAAACCCTTGTTTCGGCACCTCCCCAGTCCCCACCATGGGATCACCAAACAGACAACCAACCTAGAAAACCCTGGTTAGAAAGGCTGGCCCACCACACCATGCACAAGTGTGCCAAATATTTGCCCCATCCGAGGTGGTTACATCTACTTCAAGCCATGTTAGACCCATGTTGACCCTAAAACCCTTGTTTCGGCACCTCCCCACCATGGGATCACCATGAAATAGAAAAACAACCTAGAAAACTCTGGTTAGAAAGGGTAGGCCACCCCACCATGCACAAGTGTGCCAAATATTTGCCCCATCGGAGGTGGTTACATCTATTTCAGGTCATGTTAGACCCAACTTGACCCTAAAACCCTTGTTTCGGCACCTCCCCACCATGGGATCACCATGAAACAGACAACCAACCTAGAAAACCCTGGTTAGAAAGGGTGGGCGACCCCACCATGCACAAGTGTGCCAAATATTTGCCCCATCCGAGGTGGTTACATATACTTCAGGCCATGTTAGACCCATGTTGACCCTAAAACCCTTGTTTCGGCACCTCCCCACCATGGGATCACCATGAAACAGACAACCAACCTAGAAAACCCTGGTTAGAAAGGGTGGGCAACCCCACCATGCACAAGTGCGCCAAATATTTGCCCCATCCGAGGTGGTTACATCTACTTCAGGCCATGTTAGACCCATGTTGACCCTAAAACCCTTGTTTCGGCACCTCCCCACCATGGGATCACCATGAAACATACAACAACCTAGAAAACCCAGGTTTGAAAGTGTGGGCCACCCCACCATGCACAAGTGTGCCAAATATTTTCCCCATCCGAGGTGGTTACATCTACTTCAGGCCATGTTAGACCCATGTTGACCCTAAAACACTTGTTTCGGCACCTCCACCCATGGGATCACCATGAAACAGACAACCAACCTAGAAATCTCTGGTTAGAAAGGGTGGGCCACCCCACAATGCACAAGTGTGCCAAATATTTACCCCATCCGAGGTGGTTACATCTACTTCAGGCCATGTTAGACCCAACTTGACCCTAAAACTCTTGTTTCGGCACCTCCCCACCATGGAATCACCATGAAACAGATAACCAACCTAGAAAACCCTAGTTAGAAAGGGTGGGCCACCCCACCATGCACAAGTCTGCCAAATATTTGCCCCATCCGAGGTGGTTACATCTACTTCAGGCCATGTTAGACCCAACTTGACCCTAAAACCCTTGTTTCGGCACCTCCCCACCATGGGATCACCATTAAAACAGACAACAAACCTAGAAAACCCTGGTTAGAAAGGGTGGGCCACCCCACCATGCACAAGTGTGCCAAATATTTGCCCCATCTGAGGTGGTTACATCTACTTCAGGCCATGTTAGATCCAACTTGACCCTAAAACCCTTGTTTCGGCACCTCCCCACCATGGGATCACCATGAAACAGACAACTAACCTAGAAAACCCTGGTTAGAAAGGTTGGGCCACCCCACCATGCACAAGTGTGCCAAATATTTGCCCCATCCGAGGTGGTTACATCTACTTCAGGCCATGTTAGACCCAACTTGACCCTAAAACCCTTGTTTCGGCACCTCCACACCATGGGATCACCATGAAACATACAACCAACCTAGAAAACCCTTGTTATAAAGGGTGGGCCACCCCACCATGCACAAGTGTGTCCAATATTTGCCCCATCCGAGGTGGTTACATCTACTTTAGGCCATGTTAGACCCATGTTGACCCTAAAACCCTTGTTTCGGCACATTCCCACCATGGGATCACCATGAAACAGACAACCAACCTAGAAAACCCTGGTTAGAAAGGGTGGGACACCCCACCATGCACAAGTGTGCCAAATATTTGCCCCATCCGAGGTGGTTACATCTACTTCAGGCCATGTTAGACCCAACTTGACCCTAAAACCCTTGTTTAGGCACCTCCACACCATAGGATCACCATGAAACAGACAACCAACCTAGAAAATCGTGGTTAGAAAGGGTGGGCCACCCCACCATGCATGAGTGTGTCAAATATTTGCCCCATCCGAGGTGGTTACATATACTTCAGGCCATGTTAGACCCGTGTTGACCCTAAAACCCTTGTTTCGGCACCTCCACACCATGGGATCACCATGAAACAGACAACCAACCTAGAAAACCCTGGTTAGAAAGGGTGGGCTACCCCACCATGCACAAGTGTGCCAAATATTTGCCCTATCCGAGGTGGTTACACTTACTTCAGGCCATGTTAGACCCAACTTGACCCTAAAACCCTTGTTTCGAAACCTCCCCACCATGGGATCACCATGAAACAGACAACCAACCTAGAAAACCCTAGTTAGAAATGGTGCGAAACCCCACCATGCACAAGTGTGCCAAATATTTGCCTCATCCGAGGTGGTTACATATACTTCAGGCCATGTTAGACCCATGTTGACCCTAAAACCCTTGTTTCGGCACCTCCACACCATGGGATCACCATGAAACAGACAACCAACCTAGAAAACCCTGGTTAGAAAGAGTAGGCCACCCAACCATGCACAAGTGTGCCAAATATTTGCCCCATCCGAGGTGGTTACACCTACTTCGTGCCATGTTAGACCCAACTTGACCCTAAAACCCTTGTTTCGGCACCTCCCCACCATGGTATCACCATGAAACAGACAACCAACCTAGAAAACCCTGGTTAGAAAGGGTAGGCCACCCCACCATGCACAAGTGTGCCAAATATTTGCCCCATCCGAGGTGGTTACATCTACTTCAGGCCATGTTAGACCCAACTTGACCCTAAAACCCTTGTTTCGGCACCTCCCCACCATGGGATCACCATGAAACAGACAACCAACCTAGAAAACCCTAGTTATAAAGGGTAGGCCACCCCACCATTCACAAGTGTGCCAAATATTTTCCCCATACGAGGTGGTTACATCTACTTCAGGCCATGTTAGACCCATGTTGACCCTAAAACACCCTTGTTTCGGCACCTCCCCACCATGGGATCACCATGAAACAGACAACCAACCTATAAAACTCTGGTTAGAAAGGGTAGGCCACCCCACCATGCAAGAGTGTGCCAAATATTTGCCCCATCTGAGGTGGTTACATATACTTCAGGCCATGTTAGACCCATGTTGACCCTAAAACCCTTGTTTCGGCACCTCCACACCATGGGATCACCATGAAACAGACAACCAACCTAGAAAACCATGGTTAGAAAAGTGTGGGCCACCCCACCATGCACAAGTGTGCCAAATATTTGCCCCATACGAGGTGGTTACATCTACTTCGGGCCATGTTAGACCCAACTTGACCCTAAAACCGTTGTTTCGGCACCTCCCCACCATGGGATCACCATGAAACAGACAACCAACCTAGAAAAACCTGGTTACAAAGGGTGGGCCACCCCACCATGTACAACTGTGCCAAATATTTGCCCCATCCGAGGTGGTTACATCTACTTCAGGCCATGTTAGACCCAACTTGACCCTAAAACCCTTGTTTCGGCACCTCCCCACCATGGGATCGCCATGAAACAAACAACCAACCTAGAAAAACCTGGTTAGAAAGGGTGATCCACCCCACCATGCACAAGTGTGCCAAATATTTTCCCCATCCGAGGTGGTTACATCTACTTCAGGCCATGTTAGACCCAACTTGACCCTAAAACCCTTGTTTCGGCACCTCCACACCATGGGATCACCATAAAACAGACAACCAACCTAGAAACCCTGGTTATAAAGGGTGGGAAACCCCACCATGCACAAGCGTGCCAAATATTTGCCCCATCCGAGGTGGTTACATCTACTTCAGGCCATGTTAGACCCATGTTGACCCTAAAACCCTTGTTTCGGCACCTCCCCACCACGGGATCACCATGAAACAGACAACCAACCTAGAAAACCCTGGTTAGAAAGGGTAGGACACCCCACCATGCACAAGTGTGCCAAATATTTGCCCCATCCGAGGTGATTATATCTATTTCAGGCCATGTTAGACCCATGTTGACCCAAAAACCCTTGTTTCGGCACCTCCATACCATGGGATCACCATGAAACAGACAACCAACCTAGAAAACCCTGGTTAGAAAGGGTATGCCATCCCACCATGCACAAGTGTGCCAAATATTTGCCCCATCCGAGGTGGTTACATATACTTCAGGCCATGTTAGACCCATGTTGACCCTAATACCCTTGTTTCGGCACCTCCACACCATGGGATCACCATGAAACAGACAACCAACCTAGAAAACCCTGGTTAGAAAGGGTGGGCCACCCCACCATGCACAAGTGTGCCAAATATTTGCCCCATCCGAGGTGGTTACATCTACTTCAGGCCATGTTAGACCCAACTTGACCCTAAAACCCTTGTTTCGGCACCTCCCCACCATGGGATCCCCATTAAACAGACAACCAACCTAGAAAACCCTGGTTAGAAAGGGTGGTCCACCACACCATGAACAAGTGTGCCAAATATTTGCCCTATCCGAGGTGGTTACATCTACTTCAGGCCATGTTAGACCCAACTTGACCCTAAAACCCTTGTTTCGGCACCTCCCCACCATGGGATCACCATGAAACAGACAACCAACCTAGAAAACCCTGGTTAGAAAGGGTGGGCCACCCCACCATTGACAAGTGTGCCAAATATTTTCCCCATCCGAGGTGGTTACATCTACTTCAGGCCATGTTAGACCCAACTTGACCCTAAAACCCTTGTTTCGGCACCTCCACACCATGGGATCACCATGAAACAGACAACTAACCTAGAAAGCCCTGGTTAGAAAGGGTGTGCAACCCCACCATGCACAAGTGTGCCAAATATTTGCCCCATCCAAGGTGGTTACATCTATTTTAGGAGCCGAAACCAGGGTTTTGGGGTTAAAACGGTGTTGCATGAAAACCCTAGTTTTGACCGCATCCTTCACGCGATCATCACCGAATTTTGTCAAATCTATGGTGTATTGACTTTTATATTTTTTTGGCTTATTTAAAAAAAGTCAGAAAAATCATCTTTTTAGAAATGGCTCTATTAGGCCTACCTATGGGACCGATTTCTGAGAAGTTGATTTTTTTGACTTTCTCGAAATGGTCCAATCTTGTTTCACCGAGTTAAAATAGCTATATTTGAGATGATTCAACAAAAAAAATATTAGAAAATATGTTACAAACATGTCACCGGACAGTCTGGCTCTCTACAGGCCGGACTGTCCGGATTTTAAATTTTTTTCGCGGACATGGGCCGGCCCAATCGCGAATTGACAAGGCCTTCATCACTGGACAAGGTATGTTCTTTGGCCGGACTGTTCGGCCTAAACATCTGTTGCAACTAACCCGATTTACGTGGGACAAAACCGCTCGATCGGGGACATGCTCGCCCTATATATATACGCCCAACCTCCACGCCTCAACAAATCCAGTACGTCGTCACCGCGATACCGCCGCCATCGGTAAAAAGTCTTCTGGTCGCCGCCGCTTCGAAGCGAGGTGCATGACCCGCCGTCACGAGCCACTTCGACGAGTACCATCAAAACCACCGATGTCGCGTCCAAGTTCTGCACCATCGAAAACTTGGCAGCCTCCTACAAGGTATTACACATCAACCCTTAGGTTCATCAATGTGGCAGGTAGATTAATGGTAGGGTTCTGCAATAGTACAAAGGTCATCAATCCTATGCGTATTGAGATCATAGTAATCTGTAAACAATGGCGAACAATAGGGTATTAGGGTTCAGACTAGGGTTCATCAATGTCATACGGATCTACCGGACAGTCCGGGTCTGCACGACCAGCCTGTCCGTTGCTCATCACGACGGCCAGTCCGTTGAGCTCCCGACTGGCCAGTCCGTCCCCCTACAGGCCGGCCAGTCCGTTTATCACGCCGGCAAGTCCGAGCCTCCCACCGCACAGTCCGTCCTTATTCTACCGGCACGTCCGGTGCGCACACCGGACAGTCCGTCCTTTTATTACCGGCCTGGCCGGTGCTAGTGGCCGGCATGTCCGGTGATAGCGTTCTATTAACAATCCTGCTTTGAGTTAATAAGTGTTAGATATAATTCTATTGAGACAGTATTACTTATATTTCCATGTCTTCGGTACTCAAAATTCATGAATCATTAGGGATGCTTATATTTAATTGTACACAGCTCTCGCTTCTAGTCCCATATTTAATTCTACACAACTGCCCGTATGGCGCAAACATAGTGGCGCAAAAGTTGACGAAGTTATCATATTACAGATAAAATAGTTGAGAATTTGAGATCATATTCTTTGTTGTATCGTGCCAAATTCTAATTGCTAAATAATCATGTATTTTATCTACAGGATGGAAGAAGTTGACGAAGTTCCTTGCTTAGTTGAAAAATGGTGCAGCTTTGTTGAGAGTATGTCAAACGAACAACGAGCTGCACTTTTTGGCTCCGGTGTACATTGTATGCTCGAAATCCCAACGATAAAGATGCAACAGTCTGTGCTGAAGTTTCTAGTGCAAGCTTTTGATCTTAAAACAAGTACATTTGTGTTAAATGAGGGAAATGACCAAATTTCCCTTGGTGGAAAAGACATCTATGCATTATTTTTTTTAGAAGACAAAGGTTTGAACGCTGTGACCATAATTTCTCAAGAAGGCAAAGAAGCGCAGGGACGGATACCACCTGACTGGCTCGATCCGTCAACAGAGAATCTCTTAATTGATGATTTAATATTAGATGTTGAGCTTCGTGGTGCCTCGGATGACGATTTTGTACACAAGGCCATGATGGTGCTTCTCGCCACAGTAATTGCACCGTACTCTAGTACGATTTTGTATGCATTGGTAGAAGACCTCGATCGAGCTAGGAAGATAAACTGGAACTCATTCACTCTAAAGTACACCTTGGAGGGCATAAGGCAGTGTAAAGGTGGACGAGTTATGAGGCAGTGGCCAAAAGGAAACATGGCGGCGTTACAGGTAAACCGTAATATTTAACTGCAGTTTTTTGGTCACAAATTTTTCTTAGTCGGTCTTAATATTTTTTCTTCTGCAGTACATGTATTGGGAGAAGGTGCAACCGCCTGGTGCACCAGCCTTTAACCCATTGGTATGTATGTTCCCATTGATGAAGAACTGGACCGAAGTAGAAGGGAAGAAGAGAGACAACTTCGGCGCGCAATATGGCCGTGGGAAGGGAAATGTAAACAATTTTTTTCGTTCATATTTGTTTCAGCAGCTCATGTTTAAGAACAATAAATAATTTGATTTTGTAACACGCAGATTGACAACGATATTACTGCCGAGCATAGACTATCAAAAGTAAACATAGGAAATAGTGGCGGGAGAAAAACACCTGTTTCAACTCCTGCAAAAAACCCCCTTACATGGAGCAACATTTGGAACGGTTAATCGCATGGCTGGGGAGATGACTCTTGTCCGTAAGCAGATTGCAACTATAGCAGATTTATGCGCAGAGGTAAAAACGTGGCGAGCTTAATTATGCACGAATCATTCATTTTGGACGTGCCATGACAAATTTATTTTTTCCCATTGCAGAGAGTTATTGCAAAGTTAAATAAGGAGGGGATCATTTATAGACGTGAGAACAAAGACACGTCCGAAGGGGACAAGGAAAGCGAGAGCAGCCATAAGGGAGTTTATCCATCAAAGTACTTCACATCAGTTCAGAAGGATGAGGATGTTGAGGAGGATGATGTTAAGGAGGACGAGCTAGACAATGCAAATGGCAGCACACCTGCAACACCTGTTGCACGCAAATTAATGAAGGATGATCCTCAAAAAAAGATCCTATCCAAATTACAAATGATCTTCCCGCTCGATCGTCCTCCTCATTATCGTCGTCGGCATTTGTATCTGCAAGGCCAAATGAACCACAGAAGCAGAAGCGCATGCCATCCGCAAAGGTCCGGTCCCCTTACTTGTCTGAAAAAATTGCAAACAAGCGTCAAATCCGAGATGAGAAAAATTCTAAGGGTAAGTTTGTTAGTATCACATGCAAATTTCTTAACGACCTTTGCATTTCACTAACCGCAGTTCACCCGTTACTTGTTCGTTGCAGGTAACTTCCATTCAGTAGATGCTCTACTTGAGGTAAATGATTTGACTGAAGATCACATCGAAGCTGCCGTGTCACTTGTAAAAACTATCAAAGTGCTCCCGACGCCGCAACAAAAAAGTTTACATTTCTGAAGGACTCGTGTTGACTGCCCACCATGTTGCACCTATGCTAACCCATGACTGGTTGATGGGCGATGTACAAACAAAAAAATTATCCCTGTTGTATTACAAAACAACTATATTGATTGAAGGGCTAACTAGTTGTGTCTACCACTAAATTTTTCAGGTCATCAATGCTTATGTCCGACACTTGTCTCGTCGTGTTCCAGATGATCGTGTCCTGTTCACCACATGGAGGTCGACGCATCTCATAGAAGGGAGGACGAGGGGTAGAGATTATTTTCCACCTGGCCACCCCCAGCTGCAAATAGAGAAGAATCGAGCAATTCACGGATGCATAGACGAGTATTTTCATAGACCGAAGGTACGAGCACATGCAATGCAATGGTGTACATAATTCATTCAATGTATATTGAAACATACTTACACATTTGTTTTGCAGTACTATCTCGGTGTAAACGTTAATGGCAATCATTGGGTCACCGTCGTGATGCATGTACCCAAGAAGGAATTTCAAATATTAGATTCCCTCTATGTTCTTCGCAGTTACATAGATATCATTGAATCATTGGTATGTTTTCATACTACTTTACTGTGTCATAAGTATTTTGTTAAAATATTAATCATTACTTACTTAATCTTAACTACTCGTTTTACTTCAGAGAACCGAAATTTCTTATGACATAGCAAAAACAGATAATGGTTTTCCTGATCCTTTAAACTGGCCTATAAAACAATACAAAATGCCAAGACAAAAGGATGGGTGAGTACATGGCGCAACTTATTCTCATCTATATTAATATACAATGCAATGTTACTTACTGTCTGTTGCTTGTCTTGTATTATGATAGAAACTCATGTGGACTTTGGATCCTAAAATGTATGGAAGAATGGGATGGAGATGAATTTAGAACCACTATTACACAGGTAGGTAAAACACAATTGTTCTTAAATGATGAACTAGCAGCACAAGTCATAACATGTTCTCTTAATTTATTTTTGCTGACACTCGTTGACTCTACCAGAGAAGTTATGGTCGGTGAAATAATTTTTTCACCTAGTAACGAGTTGGATAGCGTGAAAGATAAACTACCCAACCCCAATGGCGAGGAAGATGATGCTTAGGTCCAAGGTCTAGTGGATATGGTCGGGTTTTCGTCCCGTAGAAGGTTTCCCGGCGGTGTTCAAGACTTAGTTCATTTTATTTTCTATTTTCAGTTAGATGTGTAATGACTTGGAAACTATACTTTACAATAGCTATTTGCGTCATATGGAATATGTATGCAATCATCAAGTGCCGGATACTCTCACTATTGTCCGTGGACATCACTATAATCTTTATTGCGCAGAATTTGTTTTTCAAACTTTTGCAAACAATCCGTTAACACCTATGCGAATGATAATAACTTGGTATGAAAAGATTTATCTCGAAATACTTCAGGTGCACGAATTTACCCTAAACCAATTGTGTATTGACTTTCTGAAAAATAATGCCCAAATATTAGGACTTATTTCTAGCTTAGGTCAACAAATTACTGAGCTGGTACAAAAAATATAACACTAACCTCATAAAGTGAGTTCAGAGAAAGCGTTTCGACATTTGGCGCAATGGATAAAAGTTTGGTACTTGTCATCTGCATTTTTCTTCACTTGCAATGAACATTTAAGAGAGATAGGCGAAGGAATTGGACATTGCATACCAGGAAAACCCATGCTTGAAAGTGAACTAGGAAACCAAAGCTTGTGAACTTTACATCTGTCCAGTGAGAAAAGTTGCCGTTAATTCATCGCCGTCCAGACTGGCGACATATGCCAGTCAGGCGACAGAAGCTGCTTCCTGTAAGTCTTCTACCCGGACAGGCTGGTGACCGTGGCTGGACGAACCGGAGGGCATTGCCAAATGCCTTAGAATATTTGTTAATTTTTTGCCGGCATGGCTGGTTCTCGACGCCGGTCATGCCTACCAAAGATTCGTTCAGAAACTACAGGGCCGGACAGGCCGGTTAGGTTGGCCAGACAGGCCGATAGAGTTGGCAAATGCCTCTGGAAATATTATGTTCCTCCGGAACAACATGACCGGTCAGTCTGGCGCATATGCCGGACAGTCTGGTCTGTCTATCACGTAAACCGCGCCTCGGACAGTCCGTTAGACTATGCACTGGTTGTCCGCCGAGACCCGGACAGTCCGGCCCTGTATGCGGCGGACTGTCCGGCGTCGCCGATCTGCCATTGCCGGCCGGCGCCCACCACGATGGTGCACAGTCACGATGATCCGCCAAACTCGCCGGTGGGGCCACAACTGTGCCGTACGTGTATCTCGTATAAGGCGTTGGGCTATACGGGTTTTGTACCGTGGCACGTATCGTAATTTTATACTAATAACGAAGGGGTATCGAGCGATCTTAGCCGTCCTTCTGTTTGAGCCCGCTTAAGCCCAAACTGAGTTTCAGGGAGTTTGGGGGATGGGGGGGGGGGTTCTAGCGGAGCACACGCCATCAAAGATTTAGTACGTCCTCTTCCATCGCACTCATGAAGGCGGTTTGGCTTGATATGTAAATACAAGTTGGTTTGATCTCATATGCGGTCGAGACGCCCATCACCACCTCACGTGGCCACGCCAAGAGGAAAATGAACCAACAATTTCATAGAAGTTATATCTCTAACTATATTTATTTTGATGCAATTTCTTGGTGAATTTCATATGTGGTACTATATTTTCTAGAGGGCACATATTCTAATTTATGTCCAAGGCCCCCGAAATCACGGGACCATGCTTGGATGGAGAAACAAGAGGCAACCACTAGTGATGCTCGAGCGGTGTGCATCACGATGATCCGTGATACTCGTGTCGCCACCTTGCTCTATACCCAAAGCAATCAACATCGAAGATGTTTTTTTTTACTGTAACTACGGCAGGTGTAAGCCAGCCTGAATATATATTCAGTCAAATTGCCTATGAAGCTTTTCAGCCTCTACAAGATAGGTTCAAATGAACCAGAGTATGGAGGTTACAAGAGGAGAATAAAAGGAAAAAAATACACACCGACAACACAAAGACCGAGGAGAAAAGTGGCCACCCCGCAAACTTGGGGGAGCGGTTGGGATGAGAAATCTCATCACGACCCAAAGAAGAGCCCTCAGGACACACCAAAGGGACACCAACTCGAGGCCTCGCCGGAGTAATCGAACGGCTTTGATCCGCCGAGACCCAGCAACGACACTGCACCATCGACGTAATCGAAGGGCAACGTGCATCCGAGACCACACTACGCACCAAAACCACATGTGTCGAGGGTGTGGCCGAAAGGGCGCGCGCGGCCAAGACGACGCCATGACGCATGTGTGCCACCGGCTGGAGTCGAAGGGCATCACAAAGCAGAGACACACCCATTGAGCACTCTCGCATGGAGCACCCTCAACGCGTCGAAGAGCTCCGGGAAGGACCCGACACTGGAGCCCAGCAACCGGCAAGAAGAAGCCACCACCACTGTCACGGCTCACCTCGCATTGGAGAGGAGACCGCACCCATGGCCGCCACCATCTGCATCACCATGGGGCACACCAGAACAGACGGAAGCAGCTTCCTCTACCACTGATGGCAAGACAGCGGGGCTCGACACTCAGCCACGATGGCCCCCCTCGTGGGAAGCTCGTCACCACCGTGGCCGCCACTGCGAAACCACGGCACACGCCAGCCCCAACGGCAACCCGCTACAAGCTGATGGCTGAGTAAAGAGGAAACGACCCTCGCAACCACAGCACCAACCACCACCAGACCGCCAGAAATGGAGAGCTCGTCGACCCGAACTAGAAGCACCACACCACGTGGAGGCATACCACATCAAAGACGACGGCTCCGCCCAGCATCATGCTAGCAGGAGCACCGCACAAAGGGTAGCAGCACCTCCATAACCGCCAGACGCGCTGCCCAATGCGGCCACGTTGGCCGCCATCGCCAAGACCCACCACGGGCCGCCGCCCGGGAACTCCCACCACCCTCTACGGAGGAAGCCGCCGGAGAAGCCACCACACGCAGCAGCCGCGCCACCTCGTGCCGCCACCGTCCGGCCGCCGCCGAGCCGCAACCGCTGGAAAAGGACGCCGAGCCGGGCCGCCCAGATCCCGCGTGCAGGAGGGCTCCCGGCCGCCACCGCGCCGCCAGAGCTTTGTCCGACGACGGCCGCTGGCGGCGGCAAGAACGGGGGAGACGGGGAGGCTGGCCACTCGCCGGATCTGCGGCGCTCCTTTTCTGTTCGGGCTAGTCCTCTCCTCTTGACAAGCAAGATGTTCGGGCTAGTCGAAGATGTTTGTTCCGACAGAGTTGGCAGCGTCAATCACCGCCGCTTGACAAGCAATGGATCTTCGGCAAGACATTATGGAAGAGGTGGATGGCCGTGTTGGTGTCAAGGTATGCATCTCATCCAACACTCGCGTGCAATGCAATACAACAAGCGAGAAATGTCATCCGAATCAAACTATCCACTGAACTACCTACAAACATCACATAGTAGCTAGTAACAGAGCAGTGGGAGTGTAGCAGCCAAATGCTTACACTGGTCTGGAGCTACTAGGACGCTTGATTGTAAGTTCTTCTTGCATTATTTAGAAATTTACAATATTGTACACTGCTCTAAGGCGCTACCAAAAAAATCACATGACCCAGGCAGGAACAAAGCTGCTGACGGGAAGATGCGTCATCACCATCCATTATTAAATCAATTATATCGAACTAATTATCCAGAAAAAATAAGCATAGAGAATATGCGAAAAATTAGTTATGTGTGATTTAGATGTACTTGCTTCTTGTTTTCTTCAGCACCTTTTTATTGAATGCCCTTTAGCTAAGCTCTTATGGTGTACGGTTAATTTTCCACCTCCGACCAATATTACTAATATGTTTGGTAATTGGTTAAATGGAGTAGATAGACAATCTAAGGCTTTTATCCGGATTGGGTTTTCTGCTTTATGTTGGTCTATTTGGAGGATCAGAAATGATATAATTTTTAATACAAAAAATCACTTTTTATTTCTTGCAGGTTATCCATATGGTCTCCCATTGGGTCCAGCTTTGGGCACTACTCTCTCTGGAGGGGCAACGGATGCCATGGCTTCTGGATGCACACGACTCCTGATGGTCGGTCAGGATATCTTGTGCCAGGCTTGTTGGTGACATACTAGAAGGCTATGTTGATGTGTAGTCATAGTATGTGTTGTTTTCGATGATTGATTTTTGTATCAATCCTCGGTGCTGCGTGAGTTGTAAACGATACTATTTTTGAACCTTTTTCTAATTAATAACCGTGTGCATCGTCATGATACAGAAGCCGGGTATACCCCCATTTCGGAAAAAAAAGATGTACTTATAAGATTTTCATGAGGTTGATCCTGAACTGCCATCCGCGCAAGAATACCCTCGCTTCTACAGGTTCTGCCATGCGCAGGATTATCCCGTTTCATTATCTTAACATAAAACGGCTAGCTACATCTTTGTCCAGAGTGGATTTTGTTTGGACATATATATTAATCAACTGTCCATGACATCATCTTAAACATTTTCCAATGGCGAAATTAAGAATATCAAGAGAGCTAGATGTTCTTGTGTGAAAAATAATTCCTGGCTGCTCTCCATATTAGACTTATAATAGGAAACAACTGACAATGAACAAACAAAAAAAATGTAGATGGTACTCAAGGTGCAAGGACTAGAGAGGAGCAAACTGGTGGTGCCGAAAACACTAGTACCAAATAAAGAAAAATGTAGTAAATATACTTGAAAAATGATGAGGGGTCAAGAAATGATGGGGGGGGGAGCAAATAGGGAGAGAGCGGCAATGGGAAGGGGAAGCAGTAGTTGGCAATTAACAACAAGTGTCGGAAATAGTAAATCCAAGCCAAAAAAACATGCTTTTAATTAATATTTAGAAAAAGAACATTTTCGATTTCATGTATAGAATTGAAGTAGATTTGGAAAATAAATCAATAAAGTTCATTACAATTGAAAGGTACACCTTTTCAAAATATATCAAGAATTCAGTTGGTTAAACACTCTTTATAACCGAAAGGTACAATACATTGGCACAACATTGGCCTATATATTTAGCCATGTAGACCACGACAAAAGCATCTGAACAATCTTCTGAATTATCCAATATCATTTGAACTAGTAGATGTGGACACTTCCAGCAAAATTAATTTCTACGTTATGTTATACAGTAAGTAGGTTTCACTTCTAACTGGGTAACAATATTTATGCAATAATTGTACCTGCTCAATAACAGTGGAAATTTAGAACCTCTGATCCAGTTTCAACACTCCGATATAAGTAGAAGAATTCCAAAGCTAAAGTTGGCAGCCGGTATTAAAAAAAAACACAAAAAGTGTGTGGGAAGCGATTGAGTACTAATCTTACAATGCTCTGTTTGACCCAAATGAGCTTTGCTCGGAAGACAAGCAAATGAACCACAAGGTACTAATTAACTGACAGACCATGGACCAACTAGCAGGCAACTATCTACGAATGCAAATTGACTAATGTCTACAAATATTACTAGGTAATAATACAAAATTGGCAATTTACACAAGTAAATCTTGAAGTCCACTTCACAGGCCCTAGTGTACAAGATGGAACAACTAACATACTATATAGACGGTTAATTTCAGCACCGAATGTGTCCAGAGGAAACAAAGACAGAACAACATACATCATATATCTTTTTCTGCATCAGAGAAACTAGAACATAACTCCAGAAACCTGCATACTAATCAATGTCATCGGTCAAAATCAACTTGTAATAGTCACTCGTTGAAAAGTCCATGAAGTTACATCTCACAATGTTGCACAAGCAAAACAACAAACATCAAACCATAATTCCAGAGATCCTATAACAGTACCTAAGATAAATCATGTCGCAATTATAAGAGAAACTTAAACATCACACTACTAGAAAAACAGTTATAGGTGGAAGGCCTACCAGTAGCACACCAAATTTTTGGTGCGCCACTGTTATTATCACTGGCACACAAAAAAAAGGGTGGCCCGCTAGTATGCCCTTACCCGTGGCACACAAAAAAAGACCATGCGCCACGGGTAAGTGAGGACAGGGTGGCTGGGGTGCACCCACATAATCTATCTTACTAGTACTTTGTTCCATGAATTCCATGTTTACTGTTACCATAACCCATCTTACTGGTACTTAGTTCTTCATGACACATCTTACTGGTACTACAGGAATTTTCACAAAGGTGTACAAGTGCATACCCGATAAAGTTCGCGTGACACAAAATGCAATCAAGCGTGGTATTACAGTTAGGTCTGAAGTTATTAGTGTGGTTGTGAACAATACTGAAATCTCTTTGGACAAATATTGTAGAATGAGCCTAGATGTGTTCGGAGTGACCAAGATCACACTAGGATGGCGAAAAGTTGTGAAAGCATTGAGCTTGAAGGATGGTGACATTTGCATGTTTACATTCAAGGATGAGAGGGAGATGCTTCCATTGAAGAGCAGGGATCAACTTGAGACCTATCTAAGGCTGGTCATCATGAAACTTGAGACCGTGGAGTGATGGATTATGTATGTTGAAGCTGTAGTGCTAATTATTAGTATGTACGGTTCAACTCATATGTTCTATTGCATGTAGTACTAGTAGTTATGGTTAAATTGCAGCTTTCTACTGTGAACTTGCTTAGATTATCAACTGGTTTGCTTTTACATCTGTTTACTAGCTAGATTGAACCAAGTTTGATGTAATTGTTCCATTTTTTGGCTTAATTTATATCTATTTACTTCTATTGGAAGATGATGTTGTAAAGTATGCACATCGCACCATTTTGTTGTTTACTGACCATTTGTTGTTTTTTTGAACTTTTAAAAGTAGGAAAGGCTCCTACTGCTTTTGTATTAAATCACCCTCTTGAGGGTGTAGACATGGAAATTTACATGAGGAGAATTTTACAGGGGGGCAGGGGTAGGGATTACAAATTATTAACAAAACTATGAATAAAAGGATGTAAAGATTCCTTAGTTCTATGAACTACATAGTGTAGTCAGCCTTAAATCTTCTCTTCCAAGAATCCACATGAGGTGTAACATTATTGAACAAAAAGTTGTTTCTCTCCTTCCAGATGTTCCAGGCTGCAACAATAAATATTTCCATGAACATAGGTCTTTCCCATTGTGATCGTCCTTGCTCAATAATTTGACATCTATCCCCAGATTGTTGCCATGAAATATTAAGAATGGACCAGCATTCATTGCTGAATTGACAATGAAAGAACAAATGCTCAATTGTTTCCTCAGGAGGAGAAGCACACAGTAAGCAATCATATCCAGAATTCAGAGTGTAATGTCTTCGTCTCAACATATTTCAAGTATTGAGTCTATCTGTGAGTATCAACTAGCAGAAAAACTTCGTTTTAGGTATACATTTTGTCTTCCATAGCCAGGAGAATGTGATATGAGGCTATAAATCTCTGAAGCAGTGTTGGTAAAAACTCTTTGAAGAGTAAACATCAGAGCCCCAGGCATAAGACCATTTATCATTACTACCAGTTTCCATTTCAATATGTGTCACAACATTTTGTAGAGTCCTTGTTTCTTCCATTGCTTGAGGGGACAGTGGAAAATAAAAATTATCAGCCAATCTGTTAGCAGTTAAAAAGTCTTGTACTGAAACATCTTCACTCTTAACAAAAGAGAATGCTCTGGGATATAAATCTGAGTGAATTCCATCCTCCCAATTGTCTTTACAGAATAGGGTAGTGGAACCATCTCCAATTATGACCTTTGTGATTCCTCTATAAATGGGAGTCAATTTGAAAATCTCTCTCCACCAGAAAGAACCACATGGACTCATGGCATGGGGCACTTTACCAATATAGTAAGAATTCCAAATGAGGTAGACCCAGGGTGTGTCTGTTTTGTTATAAAATTTGTGCAGATACTTCAGAAGTAAGCCCTGGTTTTGTAATTTCAGATTTAAAATACCTAGACCACCCTTCTTTTTGGGCCTGCAGACCATATCCCATGCAGCCAAAGAATTACATTTATCTCCATCATCAGTCTTCTTATTCCACAAACAATGCCTCCTGATCTTCTCAACATGCTCTAGGATTTTTGGGTTCAGTTGGATGGAACACATAGTAAAAGTGGCAATAGAAGAAAGGAGTGAATTAACCACTGTGACCCTGCCACTATATGACATCATGAGGAAGGTAGCAGAGCCCCTTCTTTCAATACGATCCACCAGTGGCATTAAGTCTTGTACTGTAGGTTTAGTTGTTCCCAGAGGTAGTCCCAAATAGGTGAAGGGCATAGAAGCAATAGAGCAACCCAGTGTGTGAGCAATACTGGTAGCCATTGTGTCAGACAGATTTATAGGGATGAGTGAAGATTTATGAAAATTGATCTTGAGTCCAGTTGAGGCAGCATATTTCTCCAGAATATCCTTCATCACCAATATTTTTTGTGTATCGGCTGGCATTATAATGAGAGTATCATCTGCATATTGTATCACTAGGAAGTCCATACTAAAATCAGGAGAAAAATGTGCACTGAGTAATCCATCTCTGAAGTCTTTATTAATTACTGACTGCAGTAAATCAGCAGCAAGCACAAAAATCAGTGGAGAAAGGGGATCACCTTGCCTGACCCCCCTCTTACAATGAAACTGTCTCCCAGCAACACCATTTAACAGCACAGATGACATTCCAGATTGGAAGATGACAGTGATCCACTTAATCCATTTGTCATCAAATCCCATTTGCTTCATAATTTTAAGCATAGCAGAGTGATCAATTGTGTCAAATGCCTTAGCAATTTGAGTAAAATAATTTCCTGCTTAGAGGCTTGACATTGATAAATAAATTCAAATGTCTGATTGATACGTCTCCAACGTATCGATAATTTCTTGTGTTCCATGCCACATTATTGATGTTATCTACATGTTTTATGCACACTTTATGTCATATTCGTGCATTTTCTGGAACTAACCTATTAACAAGATGCCGAAGTGCCGCTTGCTGTTTTCTCGCTGTTTTTGGTTTCAGAAATCCTAGTAAAGAAATATTCTCGGAATTGGACGAAATAAAAGCCCAGAGGCCTATTTTCTCACGAAGCTTCCGAAGTCCGAAGGAGAGACGAAGAGGGGCCACAGGGGCGCCAAACCCTAGGGCGGCGCGGCCCCCCTTGGCCGCGCCGGCCCGTGGTGTGGGCCCCCGTGCCGCCTCTTGACCTGCCCTTCCGCCTACAAATAGCCTCCGTGACGAAACCCCCGAGCACCGAGAGCCACGATACGGAAAACATTACCGAGACGCCGTCGCCGCCGATCCCATCTCGGGGGATCCTCGGAGATCGCCTCCGGCACCCCGCCGGAGAGGGGATTCATCTCCCGGAGGACTCTACACCGCCATGGTCGCCTCCGGAGTGATGAGTGAGTAGTCTACCCCTGGACTATGGGTCCATAGCAGTAGCTAGATGGTTGTCTTCTCCCCATTGTGCTATCATTGTCGGATCTTGTGAGCTGCCTATCATGATCAAGATCATCTATATGTAATTCTATATGTTGCGTTTGTTGGGATCCGATGAATAGAGAATACTTGTTATGTTGATTATCAAAGTTATGCTTATGTGTTGTTTATGATCTTGCATGCTCTCCGTTATTAGTAGATGCTCTGGCCAAGTAGATGCTTTTAACTCCAAGAGGGAGTACTTATGCTCGATAGTGGGTTCATGCCCGCATTGACACCTGGGACAGTGACAGAAAGTTCTAAGGTTGTGTTGTGCTGTTGCCACTAGGGATAAAACATTGATGCTATGTCTAAGGATGTAGTTGTTGATTACATTACGCACCATACTTAATGCAATTGTCTCGTTGTTTTGCAACTTAATACCGGAGGGGGTTCGGATGATAACCTCGAAGGTGGACTTTTTAGGCATAGATGCAGTTGGATGGCGGTCTATGTACTTTGTCGTAATGCCCAATTAAATCTCACTATACTCATCATGATATGTATGTGCATTGTCATGCTCTCTTTATTTGTCAATTGCCCAACCGTAATTTGTTCACCCAACATGCTGTTCGTCTTATGGGAGAGACACCTCTAGTGAACTCGTGGACCCCGGTCCAATTCTCTTTACTGAAATACAATCTACTGCAATACTTGTTTCTACCGTTTTCTCTGCAAACAATCATCTTCCACACAATACGGTTAATCCTTTGTTACAGCAAGCCGGTGAGATTGACAACCTCACCGTTTCGTTGGGGCAAAGTAGCTTGGTTGTGTTGTGCAGGTTCCACGTTGGCGCCGGAATCTCCGGTGTTGCGCCGCACTACATCCCGCCGCCATCAACCTTCAACGTGCTTCTTGGCTCCTCCTGGTTCGATAAACCTTGGTTTCTTTCCGAGGGAAAACTTGCTGCCGTGCGCATCATACCTTCCTCTTGGGGTTGCCCAACGAACGTGTGAAATACACGCCATCAAGCTCTTTTTCCGGCGCCGTTGCCGGGGAGATCAAGACACGCTGCAAGGGGAGTCTCCACTTCTCAATCTCTTTACTTTGTTTTTGTCTTGCTTTATTTTATTTACTACTTTGTTTGCTGCACTAAATCAAAATACAAAAAAATTAGTTGCTAGTTCTACTTTATTTGCTATCTTGTTTGCTATATCAAAAACACAAAAAATTTTAGTTTACCTGCATTCACTTTACTTATTTCATCATGTTTCCTTTTAATTTTACTACAAAGAACATACCGGTAGGACGTGGGTCTATAGTCGGGAGAAATAATATAGAAGAATTCTTCAACCATGTTAGTACCATTGAAAATTTTGAAGATAGACACTTGATAGATCTTGCGCCTACTTATGAAATTGCTGCTGCGCATTTAGTTCGCTTGTTGGAAACTAAATTTGTTAATCTTAATCCTATAATCCAACACATGTTTTTCACGCTTGGTGATATGGAAGAAGGGGAAAAGAAAGATTTTGTATTAGAAACCCTTCTTAGAGAATTTGGTGGTCTAGCAAGAGAAGCTAGAAAGGTGTTTGCTAAATTTAATATGCTTGGTTCTCCTACTAATTTTGTTAGTCTCCTTGAAAAGATGGATATGGATAGAATAAGATACACTAATAATATTGATGATGGAGGGGAGATCAAAGCACCAATACCATGTAAGCTCCTAGCTATGAATGATGCACTAGAAAATAACTATGCTTGGCTTGTTCCTGAAAATTTGTTTGATGAGAGTAGCACACCTAAGACTAATGAAAAGGGAGATGCTAAAACTTATGTATCTAATATAATATGCCTAGTTGAGAAAACTCCACACCTCGCTGAGAATGCTTCATCCTTCGATAATACTTGATACACACTTTCTGCGCCTAGCTGAAAGGCGTTAAAGAAAAGCGCTTATGGGAGACAACCCATGTTTTTACCTACAGTACTTTGTTTTTATTTTGTGTCTTGGAAGTTGTTTACTACTGTAGCAACCTCTCCTTATCTTAGTTTTGAGTTTTGTTGTGCCAAGTTAAGCCGTTGATAGAAAAGTAAGTACTAGATTTGGATTACTGCGCAGTTCCAGATTTCTTTGCTGTCACGAATCTGAGCCCACTGCCCTGCAGGAAGCTCAGAAAATTATGCCAATTTACGTGCATGATCCTCAGATATGTACGCAACTTTCATTCAATTTGAGCATTTTCATTTGAGCAAGTCTGGTGCCATTTTAAAATTCGTCAATACGAACTGTTCTGTTTTGACAGATTCTGCCTTTTATTTCGCATTGCCTCTTTCGCTATGTTGGATGAATTTCTTTGATCCACTAATGTCCAGTAGCATTATGCAATGTCCAGAAGTGTTAAGAATGAGTGTGTCACCTCTGAATATGTCAATTTATATTGTGCACTAACCCTCTAATGAGTTGTTTCGAGTTTGGTGTGGAGGAAGTTTTCAAGGATCAAGAGAGGAGTATGATGCAACATGATCAAGGAGAGTGAAAGCTCTAAGCTTGGGGATGCACCCGGTGGTTCACCCCTGCATATATCAAGAAGACTCAAGCGTCTAAGCTTGGGGATGCCCAAGGCATCCCCTTCTTCATCAACAAATTATCAGGTTCCTCCCCTGAAACTACATTTTTATTCGGCCACATCTTATGTGCTTTTTCTTGGAGCGTCGTTTTGTTTTTGTTTTTGTTTTGTTTGAATAAAATGGATCCTAGCATTCACTTTATGGGAGAGATACACACTCCGCTGTAGCTTATGGACAAATATGTCCTTGGTTTCTACTCATAGTATTCATGGCGAAGTTTCTCCTTCGTTAAATTGTTATATGGTTGGAATTGGAAAATGATACATGTAGTAATTGCTATAAATGTTTTGGGTAATGTGATACTTGGCAATTGTTGTGCTCATGTTTAAGCTCTTGCATCATATGCTTTGCACCCATTAATGAAGAAATACATAGAGCATGCTAAAATTTGGTTTGCATATTTGGTTTCTCTAAGGTCTAGATAATTTCTAGTTTTGAGTTTGAACAACAAGGAAGACGGTATAGAGCATTATAATGCTTTCAATATGTCTTTTATGTGAGTTTTGCTGTACTAGTTCATCCTTGTGTTTGCCTCAAATAACTTTGCTAGCCTAAACCTTGTATCGAGAGGGAATACTTCTCATGCATCCAAAATACTTGAGCCAACCACTATGCCATTTGTGTCCACCATACCTACCTATACTACATGGTATTTTCCCGCCATTCCAAAGTAAATTGCTTGAGTGCTACCTTTAAAATTCCATCATTCACCTTTGCAATATATAGCTCATGGGACAAATAGCTTAAAAACTATTGTGGTATTGAATATGTAATTATGCACTTTATCTCTTATTAAGTTGCTTGTTGTGCGATAACCATGTTTATCGGGGAACGCCATCAACTCATTGTTGAATTTCATGTGAGTTGCTATGCATGTTCGTCTTGTCCGAAGTAAGGGCGATCTACACCGAGTTGAATGGTTTGAGCATGCATATTGTGAGAGAAGAACATTGGGCCGCTAACTAAAGCCATGTTCCATGGTGGAAGTTTCAGTTTTGGACAAACATCCTCAAATCTCTAATGAGAAAAGAATTAATTGTTGTTGAATGCTTAAAGCATTAAAAGAGGAGTCCATTATCTCGTTGTCTATGTTGTCCCGGTATGGATGTCTAAGTTGAGAATAATCAAAAGCGAGAAATCCAAATGCGAGCTTTCTCCTTAGACCTTTGTACAGAGCGGCATAGAGGTACCCCTTTGTGATACTTGGTTAAAGCATATGTATTGCGGTGATAATCCAGGTAGTCCAAGCTAATTAGGACAAGGTGCGAGCACTATTAGTACACTATGCATGAGGCTTGCAACTTATAAGATATAATTTACATGATGCATATGCTTTATTACTACCGTTGACAAAATTGTTTCATGTTTTCAAAATCAAAGCTCTAGCACAAATATAGCAATCGATGCTTTTCCTCTATGAGGACCATTCTTTTACTTTTATGTTGAGTCAGTTCACCTATTTCTCTCCACCTCAAGAAGCAAACACTTGTGTGAACTGTGCATTGATTCTTACATACTTGCTTATTGCACTTATTATATTACTCTATGTTGACAATATCCATGAGATATACATGTTACAAGTTGAAAGCAACCGCTGAAACTTAATCTTCTTTTGTGTTGCTTCAATACCTTTACTTCGAATTATTGCTTTATGAGTTAACTTTTATGCAAGACTTATTGATGCTTGTCTTGAAATGCTATTCATGAAAAGTCTTTGCTTTATGATTCACTTGTTTACTCATGTCATACACATTGTTTCGATCGCTGCATTCTCTACATATGCTTTACAAATAGTATGATCAAGTTTATGATGGCATGTCACTCCGGAAATTATCTTTGTTATCGTTTTACCTCGCTCGGGACGAGCAGTAACTAAGCTTGGGGATGCTGATACGTCTCCAACGTATCGATAATTTCTTGTGTTCCATGCCACATTATTGATGTTATCTACATGTTTTATGCACACTTTATGTCATATTCGTGCATTTTCCGGAACTAACCTATTAACAAGATGCCGAAGTGCCGCTTGTCGTTTTCTCGCTGTTTTTGGTTTCAGAAATCCTAGTAAAGAAATATTCTCGGAATTGGACGAAATAAAAGCCCGGAGGCCTATTTTCTCACGAAGCTTCCGAAGTCCGAAGGAGAGACGAAGAGGGGCCACAGGGGCGCCAAACCCTAGGGCGGCGCGGCCCCCCCTTGGCCGCGCCGGCCCGTGGTGTGGGCCCCCGTGCCGCCTCTTGACCTGCCCTTCCGCCTACAAATAGCCTCCGTGACGAAACCCCCAGCACCGAGAGCCACGATACGGAAAACATTACCGAGACGCCGTCGCCGCCGATCCCATCTCGGGGGATCCCGGAGATCGCTCTCCGGCACCCCGCCGGAGAGGGGATTCATCTCCCGGAGGACTCTACACCGCCATGGTCGCCTCCGGAGTGATGAGTGAGTAGTCTACCCCTGGACTATGGGTCCATAGCAGTAGCTAGATGGTTGTCTTCTCCCCATTGTGCTATCATTGTCGGATCTTGTGAGCTGCCTATCATGATCAAGATCATCTATATGTAATTCTATATGTTGCGTTTGTTGGGATCCGATGAATAGAGAATACTTGTTATGTTGATTATCAAAGTTATGCTTATGTGTTGTTTATGATCTTGCATGCTCTCCGTTATTAGTAGATGCTCCGGCCAAGTAGATGCTTTTAACTCCAAGAGGGAGTACTTATGCTCGATAGTGGGTTCATGCCCGCATTGACACTCGGGACAAGTGATGTAAAGTTCTAAGGTTGTGTTGTGCCGTTGCCACTAGGGATAAAACATTGATGCTATGTCTAAGGATGTAGTTGTTGATTACATTACGCACCATACTTAATGCAATTGTCTCGTTGTTTTGCAACTTAATACCGGAGGGGTTCGGATGATAACCCGAAGGTGGACTTTTTAGGCATAGATGCAGTTGGATGGCGGTCTATGTACTTTGTCGTAATGCCCAATTAAATCTCACTATACTCATCATGATATGTATGTGCATTGTCATGCTCTCTTTATTTGTCAATTGCCCAACCGTAATTTGTTCACCCAACATGCTGTTCGTCTTATGGGAGAGACACCTCTAGTGAACTCGTGGACCCCGGTCCAATTCTCTTTACCGAAATACAATCTACCGCAATACTTGTTTCTACCGTTTTCTCTGCAAACAATCATCTTCCACACAATACGGTTAATCCTTTGTTACAGCAAGCCGGTGAGATTGACAACCTCACTGTTTCATTGGGGCAAAGTAGCTTGGTTGTATTGTGCAGGTTCCACGTTGGCGCCGGAATCTCCGGTGTTGCGCCGCACTACATCCCGCCGCCATCAACCTTCAACGTGCTTCTTGGCTCCTCCCGGTTCGATAAACCTTGGTTTCTTTCGAGGGAAAACTTGCCGCCGTGCGCATCATACCTTCCTCTTGGGGTTGCCCAACGAACGTGTGAAATACACGCCATCACCGATACGTCTCAAACGTATCTATAATTTCTTATGTTCCATGCTACTTTTATGATGATACTCACATGTTTTATACACATTATATGTCATTATTATGCATTTTCCGGCACTAACCTATTGACGAGATGCCGAAGAGCCAGTTGTTGTTTTCTGCTGTTTTTGGTTTCAGAAATCCTAGTAAGGAAATTTTCTCGGAATTGGACGAAATCAACGCCCAGGGTCCTATTTTTCCACGAAGCTTTCAGAAGTCCGAAGAGGAAACGAAGTGGGGCCACGAGGTGGCCACACAACAGGGCGGCGCGGCCCAAGCCCTGGCCGCGCCGGCCTACTGTGTGGGCCCCTCGTGACGCCCCTTGACCTGCCCTTCCGCCTACTTAAAGTCTTCGTCGCGAAACCCCCCAGTACCGAGAGCCACGATACGAAAAACCTTCCAGAGATGCCGCCGCCGCCAATCCCATCTCGGGGGATTCAGGAGATCGCCTCCGGCACCCTGCCGGAGAGGGGAATCATCTCCCGGAGGTCTCTTCATCGCCATGATCGCCTCCGGATCGATGTGTGAGTAGTCCACCCCTGGACTATGGGTCCATAGCAGTAGCTAGATGGTTGTCTTCTCCTCATTGTGCTATCATGTTAGATCTTGTGAGCTGCCTATCATGATCTAGATCATCTATTTGTAATTCTACATGTTGTGTTTGTTGGGATCCGATGAATATTGAATACTATGTCAAGTTGATTATCAATCTATCATATATGTTATTTATGTTCTTGCATGATCTCCGTTGCTAGTAGAGGCTCTGGTCAAGTTGATACTTGTGACTCCAAGAGGGAGTATTTATGCTCGATAGTGGGTTCATGCCTCCATTAAATCTGGGACAAGGATGGAAAGTTCTAAGGTTGTGGATGTGTTGTTGCCACTAGGGATAAAACATCGATGCTTTGTCTAAGGATATTTGAGTTGGTTACATTACGCACCATACTTAATGCAATTGTCTGTTGTTTACAACTTAATACTGGAGGGGGTTCGGATGATAATCTGAAAGTGGACTTTTTAGGCATAGATGCATGCTGGATAGCGGTCTATGTACTTTGTCGTAATGCCCCGATTAAATCTCATAGTACTCATCATGATATATGTATGTGCATTGTTATGCCTTCTTTATTTGTCAATTGCCCAACCGTAATTTGTTCACCCAACATCTATTTATCTTATGGGAGAGACACCACTAGTGAACTGTGGACCCCGGTCCTATTCTTTACATCTGAAATACAATCTACTCCAATTGTTCTTTACTGTTCTTCGCAAACAATCATCATCTTCCATACAATACGTTTAATCCTTTGTTTGCAGCAAGCCGGTGAGATTGACAACCTCACTGTTACGTTGGGGCAAAGTACTTTGATTGTGTTGTGCAGGTTCCACGTTGGCGCCGGAATCCCTGGTGTTGCGCCGCACTACACTCCGCCGCCATCAACCTTCAACGTGCTTCTTGGCTCCTACTGGTACGATAAACCTTGGTTTCTTTCTGAGGAAAAACTTGCTACTGTACGCATCACACCTTCCTCTTGGGGTTCCCAACGGACGTGTGTTAATTGCACGCATCAAGCATATTTTCTGGCACCGTTACCGGGGAGATCAAGACACGCTGCAAGGGGAGTCTCCCACATCCAATCTCTTTACTTTGTTTTTGTCTTGCTTTACTTTACTTTATTTACTGCTTTGTTTGCTCTCTATATCAAAAACACAAAAAATTAGTTGCTAGTTTTACTTTATTTACTTGTCTTGTTCTCTATATTAAAAACACAAAAAAATTAGTTACTTGGATTTACTTTATTTAGTTTGCTTTATTTACCACTCGCTAAAATGGGTACCGTTGAGAATACTAAGTTGTGTGACTTCACTAGCACAAATAATAATGATTTCTTATGCACACTTATTGCTCCACCTCGCTACTACGACGAGAATTCTTTGAAATTAAACCTGCTTTACTCGAATCTTGTTATGAGAGAGCAATTTTCTAGTGTTAGTTCTGATGATGCTCGCTGCCCATCTTAATAATTTTGTTGAACTATGTGAAATGCAAAAGTATAAGGATGTAGATGGTGACATTATAAAATTAAAATTGTTTCCATTCTCCTTAAGAGGAAGAGGTAAAGACTGGTTGATATCTCTCGCCTAGAAATAGTATTGATTCATGGACTAAATGTAAGGATGCTTTTATTGGTAGATATTATCCTCCCGCTAAAATTATATCTTTGAGAAGTAGCATAATGAATTTCAAGCAATTAGATAATGAACATGTTGCTCAAGCATGGGAGAGAATGAAATCTTTGGTAAAGAATTGCCCAACCCATGGACTAACTACTTGGATGATCATCCAAACCTTTTATGCAGGATCGAATTTTTCTTCGCGGAACCTATTGGATTCAGCTGCTGGAGGTACCTTTATGTCCATCACTTTGGGGGCGTCAACAAAGCTTCTTGATGATATGATGACAAATTACTCCGAATGGCACACGGAAAGAGCTCCACAGGGTAAGAAGGTAAATTCCGTTGAAGAAACCTCCTCCTTGAGTGATAAGATTGATGCTATTATGTCTATGCTTGTGAATGGTA
>NC_061510.1:152901693-152932407 GCF_022539505.1 Lolium rigidum | reverse complement strand
GATGTACTCATCATACCTTCCTCTTGGGGTTCCCAACGGACGTGTGCTTTACCGTCACAAGCGGCTACTTTTCCGGCGCCGTTGCCGGGGAGATCAAGACACGCTGCAAGGGGAGTCTCTCACACCCAATCTCTTTACTTTGTTTATTTTCTTGCTTTATTTTATTTTCTGTCTTGTTTGCTTTCTTTATATCAAAAACACAAAAAATTAGTTTTTTTTTTGAACTTACAAAAACACAAAAAATTAGTTACTCGCATTTACTTTATCGGTTTACCCTTATTTATTTCACCATGCTTCTCCCTAAGTTCACTTTGAAAGATATATCGGTAGGGAGTGGGTCTATCATTGGAAGAGATAATATAGAAGAATTTTTCAATCATGTTAGTAAGGTTGAAGATTTTGAAGATAGATGCTTGGTAGAACTTGCTCCTAATTATGAAATTGCTACTGCCTCTTTAGTGCACATGTTGGAAGCTAGATTTGTCAATCTTAATCCTATAATGCAACATATGTTTCTTACACTCCGTGATAGGGAAGAAGGAGAGAAGAAAGATTTTGTTTTAGAAACCCTTCTTAAAGAATTTTGTGATGTAGCTAGAGAAGCTAGAAAAGTCTTTATTCAACATAAGATGCTTGGCTTTTATATCAATGTTGCAAATACACTTGAAAGGATGGAAAAAGATAGGCTAAAGTACACTAATGAAGCCAATTGTGAGGGGGAGACTAAAGTACCAATACCTCATAAGCTCATAGGAATGCATGAGGCGCTAGAAAAGAATTTTGATTGGATTGTTCCTGAAAATTTATTTGAGGAGGATAGTGAGCCTAAAAGTAATGAAAGAGGATCTTATGAAACTTACATAGATAAAATACAATTCATCGTTGAGAAAACTCCCAACTCTGATGTTGATGCTTCTTCTCTTGATGTTAATTGATTTCACTTTCTGCGCCTAGCTGAAAGGCGTTAAAGAAAGTGCTTATGGGAGACAACCCATTATTTTATTTCTGCAATTTTTGTTTTATATTTGAGTCAAGGTGCTTGTTACTACTGTAGCAATACCTTTATATCTTTACTTTATTGCATTGTTGTGCCAAGTAAAGTCTTTGATAGAAAGTTGATACTAGATTTGGATTTCTGCGCAGGAACAGATTTTTAGCTATCACGAATTTGAGTTGTTCTCTCTGTAGGAAAATCTAAAAATCTTGAAAAAAAATCATGAGTAATCCTCAGATATGTACGCAACTTTCATTCATCTGGAGTTTTTTCATCTGAGCATGTTAAGTGCCTCGAAAAAATTCGTCTTTACGGACTGTTCTGTTTTGACAGATTCTGCCTTTTATTTCGCATTGCCTCTTATACTGTGTTTGAGTGAGTTTCTTTGCTCCATTAAATTTCAGTAACCTTGGGTAATATCCAGAAGTGTTGGAAATTATTGTGTCCTTGCTGAACATGTGAATTTTTGATTATGCACTAACCCTCTAATTAGATTGCTTTGAGTTTGGTGTGAAGGAAGTTTTCAAGGATCAAGAGAGGAGGATGATATAATATGATCAAGAAGAGTGAAAAGTCTAAGCTTGGGGATGCCCCCGTGGTACATCCCTTCATATTTCAAGAATACTCAAGCATCTAAGCTTGGGGATGCCCAAGGCATCCCCTTCTTCATCAACAACTTATCAGGTCACCTCTAGTGAAACTATATTTTAATTCTGTCACATCTCATGTGCTTTACTTGGAGCGTCTGTGTGCTTTTATTTTCGTTTTGTTATTTTCATTCTGTGAATAAATCGGATCCTAACATGCTTGTGTGGGAGAGAGACACGCTCCGCTTTTTCATTTGAACACTGGTGTTCTTGGTTTTACTTTTAATGTTGATGGCAAAAGCTGAAAGCCGCTGCACTTATTGCTATTTGGTTGGAAACAGAAAAGGCTTCATGTGGTAATTGGTATATTGTCTTGAATAATTTGATACTTGGCAATTGTTTTGAGCTCTCAAGTAGATCATGTTTAAGCTCTTGCATCATGTAGTTTAAACCTATTAGTGGAGAACTACCGTAGAGCTTGTTGAAATTTGGTTTGCATGATTGGTCTCTCTAAGGTCTAGATATTTTCTGGTAAAAGTGTTTGAGAAACAAGGAAGACAGTGTAGAGTCTTATAATGCTTGCAATATGTTCGTATGTAAGTTTTGCTGTACCGGTTCATACTTGTGTTTGCTTCAAACAACCTTGCTAGTCAAAGCCTTGTACTGAGAGGGAATGCTTCTCGTGCATCCAAAACCTTGAGCCAAAACCTATGCCATTTGTGTCCACCATAACTACCTACTGTGTGGTATTTTTCTGCCATTCCAAGTAAATACTTCATGTGCTACCATTAAACAATTCAAAACTTTATTACTCCTTACTTGTGTCAATGTTTTATAGCTCATGAGGAAGTATGTGGTGTTTTATCTTTCAATCTTGTTGGGCAGACTTTCACCAATGGACTAGTGGCACATCCGTTGCAAAAAGAGCTGGCAACGGGGTTCCCAGCCCCAATTAATTAACTTTCATTAATAATTCTCTTCACATGTTTTGCCCTGATTTATCAATAAGCAACTTAATTTTGCAAATAGACACTCCTCCATGGTATGTGAAATGTTGGAAGGCACCCGAGGATTCAGTTAGCCATGGCTTGTGAAAGCAAAAGGTTGGGAGGAGTGTCATCCATAAATAAAACTAAAGTACATGTGTAAACAAAAGAGAAGAGGGATGATCTACCTTGCTGGTAGAGATAACGTCCTTCATGGGAGCCGCTCTTTGAAAGTCTGTTTGACGAGGGGGTTAGAGTGCCCACTACCATTCGTTGACAACAACAAACACCTCTCAAAACTTTACTTTTATGCTCTCTATATGATTTCAAAACTTGAAAAGCTCTAGCACATGATTTAATCCCTGCTTCCCTCTACGAAGGGCCTTTCTTTTACTTTATGTTGAGTCAGTTTACCTACTTCTTTCTATCTTAGAAGCAAACACTTGTGTCAACTGTGTGCATTGACTCTTACATGCTTGCTTATTTGCACTCATCATGTTACTTTGTGTTGACAATTATCCATGAGATATACAGTTGAAAGTTGAAAGCAATTGCTGAAACTTAAATCTTCCATTGTGTTGCTTCAAAACCTTCTATTAAGAATCTATTGCTTTATGAGTTAACTCTTATGCAAGACTTTTTATGCTTGTCTTGAAAGTACTATTCATGAAAAGTTTTTGCTATATGATTCAGTTGTTTAGTCATTATCTTTTTGTTACCAACCTACAGACCATTGCTTTGAGTCACTTCATTCATCTTATATGCTTTACAATAGTATTGATCAAGATTATGTTGGTAGCATGTCACTTCAGAAATTATTCTTTTTATCGTTTACCTACTCGAGGGCGAGTAGGAACTAAGCTTGAGGATGCTTGATACGTCTCCAACGTATATATAATTTCTTATGTTCCATGCTAGTTTTATGACAATACCTACATGTTTTACTCATACTTTATAATGTTTTTATGCATTTTCCGAGACTAACCTATTAACAAGATGCCGAAGCGCCAGTTCTTGTTTTCTGCTGTTTTTGGTTTCAGAAATTCTACACAGGAAATATTCTCGGAATTGGACGAAACAAAAGCCCACGGCCCTATTTTCCACGGAGTGTTCCAGAAGTCCGAAGAAGAGTTGAGGACGGCCAGCAGGGGGGCCACCCCATAGGGCGGCGCGGCCCCACGTACCTCCTGCCGCGCCCAGGTGTGGGGAGCCCACCTCGGGACTCCCCCGACGGTGCCCCTTCGCCTATATATTCCTTCGTATCGGAAAACACTAGTACCGAGAGCCAAAATACGAGAAAAGTTCTAGAGATGCCGCCGCCGTCAACCCCATCTCGGGGGGTTCTGAAGATCACCTCCAGCACCCTGCCGGAGAGGGGAATCATCACCGGAGGGCTCTACATCACCATGCCCGCCTCCGGACTGATGCGTGAGTAGTTCATCCTTGGACTATGGGTCCATAGCAGTAGCTAGATGGTTGTCTTCTCCTATTGTGCCATCATGTTTAGATCTTGTGAGCTGCCTATCATGATCAAGATCATCTATTTGTAATGCTACATGTTGTGTTTGTTGGGATCCGATGAATATGGAATACTTTGTCAAGTTGATTATTGATCTATCATATATATGTTGTTTATGATCTGGCATGCTCTCCGTTGCTAGTAGAGGCACTGGCCAAGTTGATACTTATAACTCCAAGAGGGGGTATTTATGCTAGATAGTGGGTTCATGTCTCCATTGAATCTGGGGGAGTGACAGCAACCCCTAAGGTTGTGGATGTGCTGTTGCCACTAGGGATAAAACATCAATTCTTTGTCTAAGGATATTTTTATTGTTTACATTACGCACAGTACTTAATGCAATTGTCGGTTGTTTGCAACTTAATACTGGAAGGGGTGCGGATGCTAACCCGAAGGTGGACTTTTTAGGCATAGATGCATGCTGGATGGCGGTCTATGTTCTTTGTCGTAATGCCCTAAGTAAATCTCATAGTAGTCATCATGATATGTATGTGCATTGCTATGTCCTCTCTATTTGTCCATTGCCCAACTGTAAATTGTTCACCCAACATGTTATTTATCTTATTAGAGAGACACCACTAATGAACTGTGGACCCCGGTCCATTCTTTTACATCTGAAATACAACCTACTACAATCATTGTTATCTTTTGTTCTCTGCAAGCAAACATCATTCTCCACACCATACGTTTAATCATTTGTTTTTAGCAAGCCAGTGAGATTCACAACGTCACTGTTAAGTTGGGGCAAAGTATTTTGATTGTGTTGTGCAGGTTCCACGTTGGCACCGGAATCCCTGGTGTTGCACCGCACTACACTCCTTCACCAACAACCTTCACGTGGCCTTCATCTCCTACTGGTTTGATAACCTTGGTTTCTTACTGAGGGAAAACTCGCTGATGTACTCATCATACCTTCCTATTGGGGTTCCCAACGGACGTGTGCTTTACCGTCACAAGCACCAACCTAGAAAACCCTGGTTAGAAAGGGTGGACCACCCCACCATGCACAAATGTGCCAAATATTTGCCCCATCCGAGGTGGTTACATCTACTTCAGGCCATGTTAGACCCAACTTGACCCTAAAACCCTTGTTTCGGCACCTCCCCACCATGGGATCAACATGAAACAGACAACCAACCTACAAAAACACCGGTTAGAAAGGGTGACCCACCACACCATGCACAAGTGTGCCAAATATTTGCCCCATCCGAGGTGGTTACATCTACTTCAGGCCATGTTAGACCCATGTTGACCCTAAAACCCTTGTCTCGGCACCTCCCCACCATGGGATCACCATGAAACAGACAACCAACCTAGAAAACTCTGGTTAGAAAGGGTAAGCCACCCCACCATGCACAAGTGTACCAAATATTTTCCCCATCCAAGGTGGTTACATATACTTCAGGCCATGTTAGACCCAACTTGACCCTAAAACCCTTGTTTCGGCACCTCCCCAACATGGGATCACCATGAAACAGACAACCAACCTAGAAAACCCTGGTTAGAAAGGGTGGGCAACCCCACCATGCACAAGTGCGCCAAATATTTGCCCCATCCGAGGTGGTTACATCTACTTCAGGCCATGTTAGACCCATGTTGACCCTAAAACCCTTGTTTCGGCACCTCCCCACCATAGGATCACCATGAAATAGACAACCAACCTAGAAAACCCTGGTTTGAAAGGGTGGGCCACCCCACCATGCAAAAGTGTGCCAAATATTTGCCCCATCCGAGGTGGTTACATCTACTTCAGGCCATGTTAGACCCATGTTGACCCAAAAACATTTGTTTCGGCACCTCCACCCCATGGAATCACCATGAAACAGACAACCAACCTAGAAAACCCTGGTTAGAAAGGGTGGGCCACCCCACAATGCACAAGTGTGCCAAATATTTGCCCCATCCGAGGTGGTTACATCTACTTCAGGCCATGTTAGACCCAACTTGACCCTAAAACTCTTGTTTCGGCACCTCCCCACCATGGGATCACCATGAAACAGATAACCAACCTAGAAAACCCTGGTTAGAAAGGGTGGGCCACCCCACCATGCACAAGTGTGCCAAATATTTTCCCCATCCGAGGTGGTTACATCTACTTCAGGCCATGTTAGACCCAACTTGACCCTAAAACCCTTGTTTCGGCACCTCCCCACCATGGGATCAGTATGAAACAGACAACCAACCTAGAAAACCCTGGTTAGAAAGGGTGGGCCACCCCACCATGCACAAGTTTGCCAAATATTTGCCCCATCTGAGGTGGTTACATATACTCCAGGCCATGTTAGACCCATGTTGACCCTAAAACCCTTGTTTCGGCAGCTCCGCACCATGGGATCACCATGAAATAGACAACCAACCTAGAAAACCCTGGTTAGAAAGGGTGGGCGCCCCACCATGCACAATTGTGCCAAATATTTTCCCCATCTGAGGTGGTTACATCTACTTCAGGCGATGTTAGACCCAACTTGACCCTAAAACCCTTGTTTCGGCACCTCCCCAGTCCCCACCATGGGATCACCATGAAACAGACAACCAACCTAGAAAACCCTAGTTAGAAAGGCTGGCCCACCACACCATGCACAAGTGTGCCAAATATTTGCCCCATCCGAGGTGGTTACATCTACTTCAGGCCATGTTAGACCCATGTTGACCCTAAAACCCTTTGTTTCGGCACCTCCCCACCATGGGATCACCATGAAATAGAAAACCAACCTAGAAAACTCTGGTTATAAAGGGTAGGCCACCCCACCATGCACAAGTGTGCCAAATATTTGCCCCATCCGAGGTGGTTACATCTACTTCAGGTCATGTTAGACCCAACTTGACCCTAAAACCCTTGTTTCGGCACCTCCCCACCATGGGATCACCATGAAATAGACAACCAACCTAGAAAACCCTGGTTAGAAAGGGTGGGCAACCCCACCATGCACAAGTGTGCCAAATATTTGCCCCATCTGAGGTGGTTACATATACTTCAGGCCATGTTAGACCCATGTTGACCCTAAAACCCTTGTTTCGGCAGCTCCGCACCATGGGATCACCATGAAATAGACAACCAACCTAGAAAACCCTGGTTAGAAAGGGTGGGCCCCCCACCATGCACAATTGTGCCAAATATTTTCCCCATCCGAGGTGGTTACATCTACTTCAGGCGATGTTAGACCCAACTTGACCCTAAAACCCTTGTTTCGGCACCTCCCCAGTCCCCACCATGGGATCACCATGAAACGGACAACCAACCTAGAAAACCCTAGTTAGAAAGGCTGGCCCACCACACCATGCACAAGTGTGCCAAATATTTGCCCCATCCGAGGTGGTTACATCTACTTCGAGGCCATGTTAGACCCATGTTGACCCTAAAACCCTTTGTTTCGGCACCTCCCCACCATGGGATCACCATGAAATAGAAAACCAACCTAGAAAACTCTGGTTATAAAGGGTAGGCCACCCCACCATGCACAAGTGTGCCAAATATTTGCCCCATCCGAGGTGGTTACATCTACTTCAGGTCATGTTAGACCCAACTTGACCCTAAAACCCTTGTTTCGGCACCTCCCCACCATGGGATCACCATGAAACAGACAACCAACCTAGAAAACCCAGGTTTGAAAGGGTGGGCCACCCCACCATGCACAAGTGTGCCAAATATTTGCCCCATGATACGTCTCCGACGTATCGATAATTTCTTATGTTCCATGCCATATTATTGATGATACCTACATGTTTTATGCACACTTTATGTCATATTCGTGCATTTTCTGGAACTAACCTATTACCAAGATGCCGAAGTGCCGATTCGTTGTTCTCGCTATTTTTGGTTTCGGAAATCCTAGTAACGAAATATTCTCGGAATTGGACGAAATCAAGACCCGGGGTCCTATTTTGCCACGAACCTTCCGAGAAGACCGAAAGGGATACGAAGTGGGGCGACGAGGCGCCGCCACCATAGGGCCGCGCGGCCGGAGGGGGCCCGCGCCGCCCTATGGTGTGGGCCCCTCGTCAGCCCTCCGACTCGCCCTTCCGCCTACTTAAAGCCTCCGTCGCAAAACCCCCGATGCGAAAAACCACGATACGGAAAACCTTCCCGGAGATGCCGCCGCCGCCAATCCCATCTCGGGGGATTCCGGAGATCTCCTCCGGCACCCTGCCGGAGAGGGGATTCATCTCCCGGAGGACTCTACACCGCCATGGTCGCTCGCGGAGTGATGAGTGAGTAGTTCACCCCTGGACTATGGGTCCATAGCAGTAGCTAGATGGTTGTCTTCTCCTCATTGTGCTTCATTGTTGGATCTTGTGAGCTGCCTAACATGATCAAGATCATCTATCTGTAATACTCTATGTTGTGTTTGTAGGGATCCGATGGATAGAGAATACCATGTTATGTTAATTATCAAGTTATTGCATATGTGTTGTTTATGATCTTGCATGCTCTCCGTTATTAGTAGAGGCTCGGCCAAGTTTTTGCTCTTAACTCCAAGAGGGAGTATTTATGCTCGATAGTGGGTTCATGCCCGCATTGACACCAGGACGAGTGACGAAAGTTCTAAGGTTGTGTTGTCTTGTTGCCACTAGGGATAAAACATTGGCGCTATGTCCGAGGATGTAGTTGTTGATTACATTACGCACCATACTTAATGCAATTGTCCGTTGCTTTGCAACTTAATACTGGAAGGGGTTCGGACGATAACCTCGAAGGTGGACTTTTTAAGCATAGATGCGGTTGGATGGCGGTCTATGTACTTTGTCGTAATGCCCAATTAAATCTCACTATACTTATCATGACATGTATGTGCATTGTTATGCCCTCTCTATTTGTCAATTGCCCGATTGTAATTTGTTCACCCAACATGCTTTTATCTTATGGGAGAGACACCTCTAGTGAACTGTGGACCCCGGTCCATTCTTTAATACTGAAATACAAATCTGTTGCAATACTTGTTTTTACTGTTTTCTCTCGCAAACAATCATCTTCCACACAATACGGTTAATCCTTTGTTACGAGCAAGCCGGTGAGATTGACAACCTCACTGTTTCGTTGGGGCAAAGTACTTTGGTTGTGTTGTGCGGGTTCCACGTTGGCGCCGGAATCCCCGGTGTTGCGCCGCACTACATCCCGCCGCCATCAACCTTCAACGTGCTTCTTGGCTCCTCCTGGTTCGATAAACCTTGGTTTCTTTCCGAGGGAAAACTTGCTGCTGTGCGCATCATACCTTCCTCTTGGGGTTCCCAACGAACGTGTGAGTTACACGCCATCAAGCTCTTTTTCCGGCGCCGTTGCTCGGGAGATCAAGACACGCTGCAAGGGGAGTCTCCACTTCTCAATCTCTTTACTTTGTTTTTGTCTTGCTTTATTTTATTTACTACTTTGTTTGCTGCACTTATATCAAAACACAAAAAAATTAGTTGCTAGCTTTACTTTATTTATTGTCTTGCACTCTATATCAAAAACACACAAAAATTAGTTTACTTGCATTTACTTTATCTAGTTTGTTTTATTTACTACTGCTAAAATGGCCACCCCTGAAAATACTAAGTTGTGTGACTTCACTAGCACAAATAATAATGATTTCCTATGCACACCTATTGCTCCACCTGCTACTACAGCGAGAATTCTTTGAAATTAAACCTCGCTTTACTTAATCTTGTTATGCGAGAGCAATTTTCTCGGTGTTAGTTCCGATGATGCTTGCTGCCCATCTCAATAATTTTGTTGAATTGTGTGAAATGCAAAAGTATAAAGATGTAGATGGTGACATTATAAAATTAAAATTGTTTCCTTTCTCATTAAGAGGAAGAGCTAAAGATTGGTTGCTATCTCTGCCTAAGAATAGTATTGATTCCTGGACTAAATGCAAGGATGCTTTTATTGGTAGATATTATCCCCCTGCTAAAATTATATCTATGAGGAGTAGCATAATGAATTTTAAACAATTGGATAATGAACATGTTGCTCAAGCTTGGGAAAGAATGAAATCTTTGGTTAAAAATTGCCCAACCCATGGATCGACTACTTGGATGATCATCCAAACCTTCTATGCAGGACTAAATTTTTCTTTGCGGAATTTATTGGATTCAGCTGCTTGGAGGTACCTTTATGTCCATCACTCTTGGTGAAGCAACAAAGCTCCTTGATAATATGATGATTAATTACTCTGAATGGCACACGGAAAGAGCTCCACAAGGTAAGAAGGTAAATTCTGTTGAAGAATCCTCTTCCTTGAATGATAAGGTTGATGCTATTATGTCTATGCTTGTGAATGATAGGACTAATGTTGATCCTAATAATGTTCCATTAGCTTAATTGGTTGCCCAAGAAGAACATGTTGATGTAAACTTCATTAAAAATAATAATTTCAACAACAATGCTTATCGGAACAATTCTAGTAATAACTATAGGCCATATCCTTATAATAATGGTAATGGTTATGCTAATTCTTATGGGAATTCTTACAACAATAATAGGAATACACCCCCTGGACTTGAAGCTATGCTTAAAGAATTTATTAGTACACAAACCTGCCTTTAACAAATCCGTTGAGGAAAAGCTCAATAAAATTGATATTCTTGCTTCTAAGGTTGATAGTCTTGCCTCCGATGTTGATCTTTTGAAATCGAAAGTTATGCCTAATAGGGATATTGAAAATAAAATTGTTACTACAGCAAATTCCATCCAAGTTAGAATTAATGAGAATATAAGATTAATGGCTGAACTGCGTGCTAGGTGGGATAGAGAAGAAAATGAAAAACTAGCTAAAGAGAAAAATGTAGCTAAAGTTTGGACTATTACCACCACTAGCAATGCTAATGATTCACATGTTGCTGAACCTCCTACTATCAATGGTAAAATAATTGGTGTTGGCAATGTTTCTACTCCTAGTGCAAAGCGCGCAAAATTACTCGAAACTGCTAAAACTGCTTGAAACCGCTCGTGATAAAACTGCTGAAATTTTTTCCAACCTTGGGGATGATAATCCCATTGCTTTAGATTGTAATGATTTAGATTTTGATGATTTCCACATCTCTGAAGTTATAAAGTTCTTACAAAAACTTGCTAAGAGTCCCAATGTTAGCGCTGTAAACTTGGCTTTCACAAAACATATTACAAATGCTCTCATAAAAGCTAGAGAAGAGAAACTAAAACTTGAAACTTCTATTCCTAGAAAGCTAGAGGATGGTTGGGAGCCCATCATTAAAATGAGGGTCAAAGATTTTGATTGTAATGCTTTATGTGATCTTGGTGCAAGTATTTCGTTATGCCTAAAAAAGTCTATGATATGCTTGACTTGCCACCATTGAAGAATTGTTATTTGGATGTTAATCTCGTTGATAATGCTAAAAAGAAACCTTTGGGGAGAGTTGATAATGTTCATATTATGGTTAACAATAACCTTGTCCCCGTTGATTTTGTTGTCTTGGATATTGAATGCAATGCATCTTGCCCCATTATATTGGGAAGACCTTTTCTTCGAACCGTTGGTGCTACAATTGATATGAAGGAAGGTAATATTAAATATCAATTTCCTCTCAAGAAAGGTATGGAACACTTCCCTAGAAAGAGAATGAAGTTACCTTATGATTCTATTATTAGAACAAATTATGATGTTGATGCTTCATCTCTTGATATTACTTGAGTTACACTTTCGCGCCTAGGCTGAAAGGCGTTAAAGAAAAGCGCTTATGGGAGACAACCCATGTTTTTACTACGAGTATTTTTGTTTTATATTTGAGTCTTGGAAGTTGTTTACTACTGTAGCAACCTCTCCTTATCTTAGCTTTGAGTTTTGTTGTGCCAAGTAAAGTCTTTGATAGTAAAGTAAGTACTAGATTTGGATTACTTGCGCAGTTCCGATTTCTTTTCACATCACGAATCCGGGTCTACCTCCCCGTAGGTATCTCGGAAAATTAAGCCAACTTACGGGCATGATCCTCGGATATGTACGCAACTTTCATTCAATTTGGGCATTTTCATTTGAGCAAGTCTGGTGGCCTAATAAAATCCATCTTTACGGATCGTTCTGTTTTGACAGATTCTGCCTTTTATTTCGCATTGCCTCTTTTGCTATGTTGGATGAATTTCTTTGATCCATTAATGTCCAGTAGCTTTATGCAATGTCCAGAAGTGTTAAGAATGATTGTGTCACCTCTGAACATGTTAATTTTTATTGTGCACTAACCCTCTAATGAGTTGTTTCGAGTTTGGTGTGGAGGAAGTTTTCAAGGATCAAGAGAGGACTATGATGCAATATGATCAAGGAGAGTGAAAGCTCTAAGCTTGGGGATGCCCCGGTGGTTCACCCCTGCATATTCTAAGAAGACTCAAGCGTCTAAGCTTGGGATGCCCAAGGCATCCCCTTCTTCATCAATAACATTATCAGGTTCCTCCCCTGAAACTATATTTTTATTCCGTCACATCTTATGCACTTTGCTTGGAGCGTCGGTTTGTTTTTGTTTTTTGTTTTGTTTGAATAAAATGGATCCTAGCATTCAATTTGTGGGAGAGAGACACGCTCCGCTGTAGCATATGGACAAGTATGTCCTTAGGCTCTACTCATAGTATTCATGGCGAAGTTTCTTCTTCGTTAAATTGTTATATGGTTGGAATTGGAAAATACTACATGTAGTAACTCTAAAATGTCTTGGATAATTTAATACTTGGCAATTGTTGTGCTCATGTTTAAGCTCTTGCATCATATACTTTGCACCCAATAATGAAGAAACACTTAGAGCTTGCTAATTTGGTTTGCATATTTGGTTTCTCTAGAGTCTAGATAATATCTAGTATTGAGTTTTGAACAACAAGGAAGACGGTGTAGAGTCTTATAATGTTTACAATATGTCTTTTATGTGAGTTTTGCTGCACCGTTCATCCTTGTGTTTGTTTCAAATAACCTTGCTAGCCTAAACCTTGTATCGAGAGGGAATACTTCTCATGCATCCAAAATCCTTGAGCCAACCACTATGCCATTTGTGTCCACCATACCTACCTACTACATGGTATTTATCCGCCATTCCAAAGTAAATTGCTTGAGTGCTACCTTTAAAATTCCATCATTCACCTTTGCAATATATAGCTCATGGGACAAATAGCTTAAAACTATTGTGGTATTGAGTATGTACTTATGCACTTTATCTCTTATTAAGTTGCTTGTTGTGCGATAACCATGTTTACGGGGACGCCATCAACTATTCTTTGTTGAATATCATGTGAGTTGCTATGCATGTCCGTCTTGTCCGAAGTAAGAGAGATCTACCACCTTAATGGTTGGAGCATGCATATTGTTAGAGAAGAACATTGGGCCGCTAACTAAAGCCATGATTCATGGTGGAAGTTTCGGTTTTGGACATATATCCTCAATCTCATATGAGAATAATAATTGTTGCCACATGCTTATGCATTAAAGAGGAGTCCATTATCTGTTGTCCATGTTGTCCCGGTATGGATGTCTAAGTTGAGAATAATCAAAAGCGAGAAATCCAAAATGCGAGCTTTCTCCTTAGACCTTTGTACAGGCGACATGGAGGTACCCCATTGTGACACTTGGTTAAAACATGTGCATTGCAAACATCCGGTAGTCCAAGCTAATTAGGACAAGGTGCGGGCACTATTAGTATACTATGCATGAGACTTGCAACTTGTAAGATATAATTTACATAACTCATATGCTTTATTACTACCGTTGACAAAATTGTTTCATGTTTTCAAAATAAAAGCTCTAGCACAAATATAGCAATCGATGCTTTCCTCTTTGAAGGACCATTCTTTTACTTTTATGTTGAGTCAGTTCACCTATCTCTCTCCACCTCAAGAAGCAAACACTTGTGTGAACTGTGCATTGATTCCTACATACTTGCATATTGTACTTGTTATATTACTCTATGTTGACAATTATCCATGAGATATACATGTTACAAGTTGAAAGCAACCGCTGAAACTTAATCTTCCTTTGTGTTGTTTCAATACCTTTACTTTGATCTATTGCTTTATGAGTTAACTCTTATGCAAGACTTATTGATGCTTGTCTTGAAGTACTATTCATGAAAAGTCTTTGCTTTATGATTCACTTGTTTACTCATGTCATTACCATTGTTTTGATCGCTGCATTCATTACATATGTTTACAAATAGTATGATCAAGGTTATGATGGCATGTCACTTCGAAATTATCTTTGTTATCGTTTTACTCGCTCGGGACGAGCGAAACTAAGCTTGGGGATGCCGATACGTCTCCGACGTATCGATAATTTCTTATGTTCCATGCCATATTATTGATGATACCTACATGTTTTATGCACACTTTATGTCATATTCGTGCATTTTCCGGAACTAACCTATTAACAAGATGCCGAAGTGCCGATTCTTTGTTTTCTCATTGTTTTTGGTTTCGAAATCCTAGTAACGAAATATTCTCGGAATTGGACGAAATCAAGACCCGGGGTCCTATTTTGCCACGAACCTTCCGGAAGACCAAAAGGGATACGAAGTGGGGCGACGAGGCGCCGCCACCATAGGGCCGCGCGGCCGGAGGGGGCCCGCGCCGCCCTATGGTGTGGGCCCCTCGTCGGCCCTCCGACTCGCCCTTCCGCCTACTTAAAGCCTCCGTCGCGAAACCCCCGATGCGAAAAACCACGATACGGAAAACCTTCCGGAGACGCCGCCGCCGCCAATCCCATCTCGGGGGATTACGGAGATCTCCTCCGGCACCCTGCCGGAGAGAGGATTCATCTCCCGAGAGGACTCTACACCGCCATGGTCGCCTCCGGAGTGATGAGTGAGTAGTTCACCCCTGGACTATGGGTCCATAGCGGTAGCTAGATGGTTGTCTTCTCCTCATTGTGCTTCATTGTTGGATCTTGTGAGCTGCCTAACATGATCAAGATCATCTATCCGTAATACTCTATGTTGTGTTTGTCGGGATCCGATGGATAGAGAATACCATGTTATGTTAATTATCAAGTTATTGCATATGTGTTGTTTATGATCTTGCATGCTCTCCGTTATTAGTAGAGGCTCGGCCAAGTTTTTGCTCTTAACTCCAAGAGGGAGTATTTATGCTCGATAGTGGGTTCATGCCCGCATTGACACCAGGACGATGTGACGAAAGTTCTAAGGTTGTGTTGTGCTTGTTGCCACTAGGGATAAAACATTGGCGCTATGTCCGAGGATGTAGTTGTTGATTACATTACGCACCATACTTAATGCAATTGTCCGTTGCTTTGCAACTTAATACCGGAAGGGGTTCGGACGATAACCTGAAGGTGGACTTTTTAAGCATAGATGCGGTTGGATGGCGGTCTATGTACTTTGTCGTAATGCCCAATTAAATCTCACTATACTTATCATGACATGTATGTGCATTGTTATGCCCTCTCTATTTGTCAATTGCCCGATCGTAATTTGTTCACCCAACATGCTTTTATCTTATGGGAGAGACACCTCTAGTGAACTGTGGACCCCGGTCCATTCTTTAATACTCGAAATACAAATCTGTCGCAATACTTGTTTTTACTCGTTTTCTCTGCAAACAATCATCTTCCACACAATACGGTTAATCCTTTGTTACTGACAAGCCGGTGAGATTGACAACCTCATCTGTTTCGTTGGGGCAAAGTACTTTGGTTGTGTTGTGCGGGTTCCACGTTGGCGCCGGAATCCCTGGTGTTGCGCCGCACTACATCCCGCCGCCATCAACCTTCAACGTGCTTCTTGGCTCCTCCTGGTTCGATAAACCTTGGTTTCTTTCTGAGGGAAAACTTGATGTTGTGCGCATCATACCTTCCTCTTGGGGTTCCCAACGAACGTGTGAGTTACACGCCATCACCCCATCCGAGGTGGTTACATCTACTTCAGGCCATGTTAGACCCATGTTGACCCTAAAACACTTGTTTCGGAACCTTCACCTCATGGGATCACCATGAAACAGACAACCAACCTAGAAAACCCTGGTTAGAAAGGGTGGGCCACCCCACAATGCACAAGTGTGCCAAATATTTGCCCCATCCGAGGTGGTTACATCTACTTCAGGCCATGTTAGACCCAACTTGACCCTAAAACTCTTGTTTCGGCACCTCCCCACCATGGGATCACCATGAAACGAGATAACCAACCTAGAAAACCCTGGTTAGAAAGGGTGGGCCACCCCACCATGCACAAGTGTGCCAAATATTTGCCCCATCCGAGGTGGTTACATCTACTTCGGGCCATGTTAGACCCAACTTGACCCTAAAACCCTTGTTTCGGCACCTCCCCACCATGGGATCGGTATGAAACGAGACAACCAACCTAGAAAACCCTGGTTAGAAAGGGTGGGCCACCCCACCATGCACAAGTTTGCCAAATATTTGCCCCATCCGAGGTGGTTACATATACTTCAGGCCATGTTAGACCCATGTTGACCCTAAAACCCTTGTTTCGGCAGCTCCGCACCATGGGATCACCATGAAATAGACAACCAACCTAGAAAACCCTGGTTAGAAAGGGTGGGCAACCCCACCATGCACAAGTGTGCCAAATATTTGCCCCATCTGAGGTGGTTACATATACTTCAGGCCATGTTAGACCCATGTTGACCCTAAAACCCTTGTTTCGACGACTCCGCACCATGGGATCACCATGAAATAGACAACCAACCTAGAAAACCCTGGTTATAAAGGGTGGGCCCCCCACCATGCACAATTGTGCCAAATATTTTCCCCATCCGAGGTGGTTACATCTACTTCAGGCGATGTTAGACCCAACTTGACCCTAAAACCCTTGTTTCGGCACCTGCCCAGTCCCCACCATGGGATCACCATGAAACAGACAACCAACCTAGAAAACCCTGGTTAGAAAGGCTGGCCCACTACACCATGCACAAGTGTGCCAAATATTTGCCCCATCCGAGGTGGTTACATCTACTTCAGGCCATGTTAGACCCATGTTGACCCTAAAACCCTTGTTTCGGCACCTCCCACCATGGGATCACCATGAAATAGAAAACCAACCTAGAAAACTGCGGTTAGAAAGGGTAGGCCACCCCACCATGCACAAGTGTGCCAAATATTTGCCCCATCCGAGGTGGTTACATCTACTTCAGGTCATGTTAGACCCAACTTGACCCTAAATCCCTTGTTTCGGCACCTCCCCACCATGGGATCACCATGAAACAGACAACCAACCTAGAATACCCTGGTTAGAAAGGGTGGGCAACCCCACCATGCACAAGTGCGCCAAATATTTGCCCCATCCGAGGTGGTTACATCTACTTCAGGCCATGTTAGACCCATGTTGACCCTAAAACCCTTGTTTCGGCACCTCCCCACCATGGGATCACCATGAAACAGACAACCAACCTAGAAAACCCAGGTTTGAAAGGGTGGGCCACCCCACCATGTGTGACGCCCCGGAACCGGTATCCTGAGGATTCCAGCGATCCCGCCGAAATCCGCACGATATCGATTCTGAGACGCCCTCCGACACGACGTGCGCGACGAATCACACACGTGATGCCGGAGGAATTAACACGAGCGGTAACATTACAACGGGATTACAATAGAGCCCACAAGATACATATATTACAACAACGACTCCAACGAGTCAAGATACAAATATACAATACAAAGATCCGAATCATACGAGAAGATCAAATACGTCCGAGTACGGACAAGATACAAATTGGACTAAGAGTCCCGAAGATAACCGATGGCGTCCATAACCCCGCCCGAGCCAAGCGGAAGGGTAACCTTGCTAACGTCGTCATCTCGTACCTGCCAAAGTCGGGCCATCGGTTGCCGACAAAAGGGAGGAAGCAAAAGAGAAAGGGAAAAGGCGAGACTAAGTACCAAGGAACGAACTCCGGCACGTACTTAGCGAGACTTAGAAATGGCTATGCTCGCCGGGCGAGTATAAATATATATCGCCTGGGGCTATATGGTAGGTTTAGTCACGACAAAACTATAACCAATAGAGACACACTACAACATCCGTCTACTCGGATAAGATAAGAGAGCGCATAAGGTAACGAGATAAAATACTACACAAACATAACCCGACCGATTACACATATCCCCTTCAACAATTGCGAAGAGGCAATGTAAAAGGCACTCAACGAGTGGACAAGTTTTATTAGGTATCGGTTGTAGCAATGCTATATTACTACGCAAGTTATTAGCGAGATTATTAGCAACAAGATAACGGTGTAAGTTGTTCTATGATCAAGCTATACAATTCCAAGTCGTCCATAACCGCGGACACGGCTTATCGATAAGATGTACACCCTGCAGGGGTTGCCCAAATGTAACCATACGCATGCTCGACCCACTTACGACGGTGGATGTCTCACAACAAGACCGTTCCCGGTTCAACAAGAAAGTCTAGGGGGCCACCCGACTAAGCTACCCGTAACGAAGTCCGGCCGTACTCGAAGAGGACTCGGGGTTTGCGTTAACGGCTAGGCGTGCAAACCACACGCTTCGCTAAACGTTCCGCGGGGTACATTACGAGAATATAAACACCCGAAGGCAACGAGAAGTAAACACCCGAAGGCAACGATGAAGTAAAGCATGGCATACATGGCATAGGCAAATAAAACCAAGGTTGTGGCCCCTTTTCAACCGACTTGAGAAAAGGTAATGGGTGAGGGGGTCCCAATAATCGTCCCCACGCATGGGTAGAGCGCTCAATCTCGGAACGGATAACAAGAACTCGGGTCCTAGGGGACATTAGCGAGTCAAAGTTCCGATGCTTTCGCAAAGGGGCTCACGGATGCCTCTCGCTTACAATTTTAGTTGTTAACAATTAAGTAAAGCATGTGTATCTCCAACAACCGATATAGCATGTGATAACCTCCCAACAACCCAACATATCCCGATAACAGATCGAGATAAACAACAGAGCCTAACACGCCTACGACTCGCAAGGCTCAAACATCAAGCAACGGGTATGGATAAGGAATGATGCATATAGCATTATTATGGTAAACAAGTGGATAGGACATGTGACTCGATAAAGAATCGCAACATAAGGATAGCAGTGCGAGGGAGAGAGTAAAATAGGTGAAGAGAGAGGGCTCGCCTGTGAAAAACTCATGAGGAGAACTTGTCGTGTCTCACAACACCACTTCGCGATCCTATCCGGGAAGAAGCAAATGCTGGAACAAATAACGGATGCAAACTTACTACTACGGCAGAAGAATCGGCATGCTCATGATATGGTATGCATGCATGACATGGCAAACATGATGCGGCGATGCAACTTATATCCAGTTTAAGCGGAGTCGGAACCCCGAACAACCAAATTAGGTTAGAGTTGCATTTTCTACCGGCAAATTTAAGGGTTGAATATCATGGCATAACATGGCAAGGGTGAGCTACTTCAATATTAAACGGTGCGGGAAACCTTATCGGCAATTCCAAAATACTCCGCAAAATCATTATTAGGTGTGATGCAAACTATCACGACACGATATGGTGCGAGATGCAAACAAGGATATGGATGGCATATTATTATTCCTTGCATTTTTCTGAACAGTTTTCATATATAACATGTTTTATTTCGAGTTACGGTTTAGGAGATATGAATTTTGCAAGATATAAACATATTATGCAGTTTTTAGAAAACAAAGAAAAGGGGAAAGGTTTTATACCCAGGAAGAGCCAGCCGCAGGTGCTGACGCGTGGGCCGGCTGCTGACTGGGATGCTGACTAGGCAGGAAAGCTGAGGTGGCTCCGGTTAGAGGCTGACGGGCGGGGACCACCTGTCAGTCAAGGGAAAAGATCAAAAATGTTGTTGTTTCTCTGCAGGACTGGGGATTCGAACACAAGATGTTTTGATGCAGATCAAAGAAACAGACCATCCAGGCTAGTGTGTCGATGTTGACAAGGTTGAGGTGCGCCTCCTTTTATAGCTGTCCACGGCGGAGCTCGGGTACAGACGCAGCCATGGCGGACGGAGATCTGGTCGGGCATCGATCTAGAGAAATAGGCCAAGCTGGGACCTTTGAGGCAGCGTGTTCGACGCGGGAGCCGGAGGGGAACCTCATGGGGGTGGTCCTAGCACCGGGGAACCACCGGAGGAAGGCCGACGACGAGCACCTGCGGGGACAAACGGCCGTCACCGTCGGCGGGACAAACCAGGAAGGGAGGAGGAAGAAGCAGGGGTCCAGGGGGCGCGCAAGGTTACCAGGAACACGGTGAAGGCCTCGGGATGGCCGGGGGAAGACGGGGGCGGCCGGAGACTTCGAATTCCGCCGGCAGCCGGAGATGAAGAACGAGGTCGTGGAGGTCAAAATTGAGGATGATTCTGCGACTTTGTTGTACGAGAGGGTTCATCTGGACGAGGTGAAGCTCTTGGTGGTCTCAGACGGGCGAGGGGATGGCCGGAACAACGACATGGGGGTGGAGGCCATGGGGTTTTCCCCTTTTTTGTTTCTTTCGTGAGGAAGAAGAAAGGCAGAGGGTAGAGAGGCATGGAGGAGAAGGATATCTGGCTCCGGTCTTATCCAGGGGAGTGGAGGACACGCGAGGCGCGTGAGGAAAAGGGAGCACGGCGTGCTGCTGATGATGGAAACGAGCACGCTCCTCGCGTGCTGTTGTCGATGGACTAGTCAAGGGAAAAGTAAAAAAAACGGAAGAGATGCTGAAGGGGTACGGGCCAAAGAAGAAGTGGCCAGCTCGGGCCAGAGGAAGAAAAAGAGGTGGGCCGAATCGGTCCAAAAAGAAGGAGAGAGGGAGATGGGCCAGAAAAAGAGGAAGGGCCTAGGGGTAGGGGTTAGGTTTATTAAAAGAGAAGACAAGGGGTTTAATAAATAAACCATATAAGAGAAAGAAAACAAAATAATTAGAGTTTTAAAAAATAATTTTATTTTGTAAAAACATGGATGGTATGATGCATATGTCATGATGATGCATAAAAAAAAGAGCAAACAAATCTATTAGGGGTGCTATCCGGGGCCGTTACACCATGCACAAGTGTGCCAAATATTTGCCCCATCCGAGGTGGTTACATCTACTTCAGGCCATGTTAGACCCATGTTGACCCTAAAATACTTGTTTCGGCACCTCCACCCCATGGGATCACCATGAAACAGACAACCAACCTAGAAATCCCTGGTTAGAAAGGGTGGGCCACCCCACAATGCACAAGTGTGCCAAATATTTACCCCATCCGAGGTGGTTACATCTACTTCAGGCCATGTTAGACCCAACTTGACCCTAAAACTCTTGTTTCGGCACCTCCCCACCATGGAATCACCATGAAACAGATAACCAACCTAGAAAACCCTGGTTAGAAAGGGTGGGCCACCCAACCATGCACAAGTTTGCCAAATATTTGCCCCATCCGAGGTGGTTACATCTACTTCAGGCCATGTTAGACCCAACTTGACCCTAAAACCCTTGTTTCGGCACCTCCCCACCATGGGATCACCATGAAACATACAACCAACCTAGAAAACCCTGGTTAGAAAGGGTGGGCCACCCCACCATGCACAAGTGTTCCAAATATTTGCCTCATACGAGGTGGTTACATCTACTTCAGGCCATGTTAGACCCAACTTGACCCTAAAACCCTTGTTTCGGCACCTACCCACCATGGGATCACCATGAAACAGACAACCAACCTTGAAAACCCTGGTTAGAAAGGGTGGGCCACCCAACCATGCACAAGTGTGCCAAACATTTGCCCCATCCGAGAAGGTTACATCTACTTCAAGCCATGTTAGACCCAACTTGACCCTAAAACCCTTGTTTCGGCGCCTCCCCACCATGGGATCACCATGAAACAGACAACCAACCTAGAAAACCCTGGTTAGAAAGGGTGGGCCAACCCACCATGCACAAGTGTGCCAAATATTTGCCCCATCCGTGGTGGTTACATCTACTTCAGGCCATGTTAGATCCAACTTGACCCTAAAACCCTTGTTTCGGCACCTCCCCACCATGGGATCACCATGAAACATACAACCAACCTAGAAAACCCAGGTTTGAAAGGGTGGGCCACCCCACCGTGCACAAGTGTGCCAAATATTTGCCCCATCCGAGGTGGTTACATCTACTTCAGGCCATGTTAGACCCATGTTGACCCTAAAACACTTGTTTCGGCACCTCCACCCCATGGGATCACCATGAAACAGACAACCAACCTAGAAAACCCTGGTTAGAAAGGCTGGCCCACCACACCATGCACAAGTGTGCCAAATATTTGCCCCATCCGAGGTGGTTACATCTACTTCAGGCCATGTTAGACCCATGTTGACCCTAAAACCCTTGTTTCGGCACCTCCCCACCATGGGATCACCATGAAATAGAAAACCAACCTAGAAAACTCTGGTTAGAAAGGGTAGGCCACCCCACCATGCACAAGTGTGCCAAATATTTGCCCCATCCGAGGTGGTTACATCTACTTCAGGTCATGTTAGACCCAACTTGACCCTAAATCCCTTGTTTCGGCACCTCCCCACCATGGGATCACCATGAAACAGACAACCAACCTAGAATACCCTGGTTAGAAAGGGTGGGAAACCCCACCATGCACAAGTGCGCCAAATATTTGCCCCATCCGAGGTGGTTACATCTACTTCAGGCCATGTTATACCCATGTTGACCCTAAAACCCTTGTTTCGGCACCTCCCCACCATGGGATCACCATGAAACAAACAACCAACCTAGAAAACCCAGGTTTGAAAGGGTGGGCCACCCCACCATGCACAAGTGTGCCAAATATTTGCCCCATCCGAGGTGGTTACATCTACTTCAGGCCATGTTAGACCCATGTTGACCCTAAAACACTTGTTTCGGCACCTCCACCCCATGGGATCACCATGAAACAGACAACCAACCTAGAAATCCCTGGTTAGAAAGTGTGGGCCACCGCAAAATGCACAAGTGTGCCAAATATTTACCCCATCCGAGGTGGTTACATCTACTTCAGGCCATGTTAGACCCAACTTGACCCTAAAACTCTTGTTTCGGCACCTCCCCACCATGGAATCACCATGAAACAGATAACCAACCTAGAAAACCCTGGTTAGAAAGGGTGGGCCACCCAACCATGCACAAGTTTGCCAAATATTTGCCCCATCCGAGGTGGTTACATCTACTTCAGGCCATGTTAGACCCAACTTGACCCTAAAACCCTTGTTTCGGCACCTCCCCACCATGGGATCACCATGAAACATACAACCAACCTAGAAAACCCTGGTTAGAAAGGGTGGGCCACCCCACCATGCACAAGTGTTCCAAATATTTGCCCCATACGAGGTGGTTACATCTACTTCAGGCCATGTTAGACCCAACTTGACCCTAAAACCCTTGTTTCGGCACCTACCCACCATGGGATCACCATGAAACAGACAACCAACCTTGAAAACCCTGGTTAGAAAGGGTGGGCCACCCAACCATGCACAAGTGTGCCAAACATTTGCCCCATCCGAGAAGGTTACATCTACTTCAAGCCATGTTAGACCCAACTCGACCCAAAAACCCTTGTTTCGGCGCCTCCCCACCATGGGATCACCATGAAACAGACAACCAACCTAGAAAACCCTGGTTAGAAAGGGTGGGCCACCCCACCATGCACAAGTGTGCCAAATATTTGCCCCATCCGTGGTGGTTACATCTACTTCAGGCCATGTTAGATCCAACTTGACCCTAAAACCCTTGTTTCGGCACCTCCCCACCATGGGATCACCATGAAACATACAACCAACCTAGAAAACCCAGGTTTTAAAGGGTGGGCCACCCCACCATGCACAAGTGTGCCAAAAATTTGCCCCATCCGAGGTGGTTACATCTACTTCAGGCCATGTTAGAACCAACTTGACCCTAAAACCCTTGTTTCGGCACCTCCCCACCATGGGATCACCATGAAACATACAACCAACCTAGAAAACCCTGGTTAGAAATGGTGGGCCACCCCACCATGCACAAGTGTTCCAAATATTTGCCCCATACGAGGTGGTTACATCTACTTCAGGCCATGTTAGACCCAACTTGACCCTAAAACCCTTGTTTCGGCACCTACCCACCATGGGATCACCATGAAACAGACAACCAACCTTGAAAACCCTGGTTAGAAAGGGTGGGCCACCCAACCATGCACAAGTGTGCCAAACATTTGCCCCATCCGAGAAGGTTACATCTACTTCAAGCCATGTTAGACCCAACTTGACCCTAAAACCCTTTTTTCGGCGCCTCCCCACCATGGGATCACCATGAAACAGACAACCAACCTAGAAAACCCGGGTTAGAAAGGGTGGGCCACCCCACCATGCACAAGTGTGCCAAATATTTGCCCCATCCGTGGTGGTTACATCTACTTCAGGCCATGTTAGATCCAACTTGACCCTAAAACCCTTGTTTCGGCACCTCCCCACCATGGGATCACCATGAAACAGACAACCAACCTAGAAAACCCAGGTTTGAAAGGGTGGGCCACCCCACCATGCACAAGTGTGCCAAATATTTTCCCCATCCGAGGTGGTTACATCTACTTCAGGCCATGTTAGACCCATGTTGACCCTAAAACACTTGTTTCGGCACCTCCACCCCATGGGATCACCATGAAACAGACAACCAACCTAGAAAACCCTGGTTAGAAAGGGTGGGCCACCCCACAATGCACAAGTGTGCCAAATATTTGCCCCATCCGAGGTGGTTACATCTACTTCAGGCCATGTTAGACCCAACTTGACCCTAAAACTCTTGTTTCGGCACCTCCCCACCATGGGATCACCATGAAACAGATAACCAACCTAGAAAACCCTGGTTATAAAGGGTGGGCCACCCCACCATGCACAAGTGTGCCAAATATTTGCCCCATCCGAGGTGGTTACTGAAGGGATTCGTAGCATAGAAAAAAAAATTCCTACCGCGAGAACGCAATCCAAGCCAAGATGCAATCTAGAAGATGGGAGCAACGAGGGGATGAACGAGACTAACCCTTGAAGATTTCCAAAGCCTACAAGAGGAGGCTCTCGTTGCTGCGGTAGACGATCACTTGCCGCTTTCAAAAGCGCGTAGAAGATCTTGACGGTGCCACAATCGGGCAGCACCTCCGTACTCGGTCACACGTTCGGTGTTGATGACGACGTCCTTCTCCCCGTTCCCGCGGGCAGCGGAAGTAGTAGATCCTCCTCGGAATCCCGGCAGCACGACGGCGTGGTGGCGGTGTCGATGGAGAACTCCGGCAGGGCTTCGCCTAAGCGTATGCGGGAGTTGTATGTGGAGGAGAGGTAGCTAGGGTTTGGGGAGAGGGGGCTTGGGCGCCGGCCCTCATAGGGGTGCGGCCAAGGTTGAGCCAAGAGTGGCCGGCCAGCCCCTCCCCTCCTCTCTTTATATAGGTGGAAGCCCCAAGGGTTAGGTCAAAAGTCTCCGAATAAGACCCCAACATAAACCTTCCATATGACCAAACCTAGGGGAGTGGGACTCCCCCCTTTCCTTGGTGGGGTGGCCGGCCACCATGGGGAGGAGTCCACTTGGGACTCCTCCTCCCTTAGGCTGGCCGGCCAAGGTGGGTGGAGTCCCTCTGGGACTCCACCTTCCATGCTGATTTCTTCCGGACTCTTCTAGAACCTTCTAGAACCTTCCAGGAAAAATACCGGATCATTTTCAAAACTAGAAAATGACTTCCTATATATGAATCTTATTCTCCGGACCATTCCGGACCTCCTCGTGATGTCCTGGATCCCATCCGAGACTCCGAACAAAACTTCGAACTCCATTCCATATTTCCATATCTACTTAAACGACATCAAACCTTAAGTGTGTCACCCTACGGTTCGCGAACTATGTAGACATGGTTGAGACTTCTCTCCGACCAATAACCAATAGCGGGATCTGGAGATCCATAATGGCTCCCACATATTCAACGATGACTTTAGTGATCGACTGAACCATTTACATATGATACCAATTCCCTTTGTCACGCGATATTTTACTTGTCCGAGGTTTGATCATCGGTATCTCTATACCTCGTTCAACCTCGTCTCATGACAAGTACTGTAATATCCCAGGTAATGGGGTTACAAAAATAGAGGAAACAGATGTGTGCATTGCATTCATGCATAGAAAATCTGGGGAATTTTCGCGCTTGAAAGTAAAACAATCACGATGAATCGAAGTTTCACTTGACCTTGGTGGAATTGAAGTAGCTCATCAAGTCAAGCGCTATAAACCTCAATGTGACTTTGTTAAAACCTTGTTCTGGGTAGAGATGATTTGATCTAAGGGGTTAGATCAAATGGAACTAATAATCAACACAACAACATTTCACTCAAGTATCAATTACTTGATCTTATAAAATATTATATTATGGTAAACCTTGTCATAACTTATGAACACCAATTCAATTGCAAATCAAGTAACAATAAAATGGAGAAACCATCCCTGACTTATCTTCTCCAGTACAAAACTAAATTTTGATCCTACTATGAACCTCATGGTATTCATTCTACCTTAATCTTGGAAACAAGATAAGGAGATCAACTCTCAAAATATATAAACTTATCTAATCTATATTATTATACACCAAACCTTGAGGGGTGAGAGTTCTATAATGATTGTTAGAGAGGTAATAACCAACCTTGAGCTAAACCTTGGATATACATCCAAGTATTCAAACCTCATCTCAAGAACACAACCTTGGGATATTATTCAAGACATTCCCAATTAAGAGAGACTATTCATATCAATTCTAGTTTTATCTATTTAAGAATAAAAGACAACCATTGAACTAGAGTATTAGGAGTACATCATAACCTAGAATAAGCTATTCTTATATAAGAGAGCTCAAACTATGGTGTTACACTCAAGTAGTTGAGGCAACATTTGAATGTGAGGGAGAGAACTATCCATATACCAGATGACCATATCATCATTGTTTGAGTAGTACTCTAACATAATATCTCAGGCATTCTCCTGGGATATAAACTAAAGAGACAATCATAGTAGTCCCATACAAGAAGGTAAATTAGAAGTGCTATACCTTGATTGATCTAGACAATGCTTGATCATGGAAGTGAGAACCCATTTAATGAGAGATACCTTAGGAAGCCAAATCTTGATCATTATAAATTGAGTGATGATCCTAAACCCTAAGAACTTGAGATAGAGACATTAAGAACAAGTTGATCATGCCTAATCCATGATCATGCTCTTGAGGTATGTGAGGATAAGTTAAACCTTAATAAGATAAGTAGATATCATTCACCACATGAAATTATAGGGAGGAAACTAATAAGCAACCCTAGGCTAATATCCCAACCTATAATTGTAAATCAATTGGTGATAATAAGTAGAATCTTACCACATCTATTTTCTCATTCATTCATCAATTAATGAACCTAAGAAAACCTTAGAGTTAAACACTATACTTTATATGGTGAGAAAACAATATATCCATATGACCAAAGTTAACTATAAAAAGAACTATAACCAATGTAGTTACTTACATGATAAATTGAGGTTAATAATAGAAGCCAATTGGTAGAAGATAAAACTAATTCTCAATATCTTAGTAACAAGAGGAGGACATAAAATGTTAAGTAAGCAACCACTTATCATGGTTAGGGGAGATTAAACCCTAGCACATGCAATAGGGTGTCATCTCAATTCTACAACCCAGAATTATATCTCCAACCTGGTTGTGAATCACTTGGGCGATTACAATTATAAAACCACACCATAATTGAGATTTGAACCAAGTACCCTTAGGTGAATATAATTAGAACCCTAGAATTGCTCATTAGCTAAATTCTATACTTCACCAATTAAACCTAAGAAATATCTAGTGATTAAACTCATAATTAAACTATATGTGTGAAGATCCACCATTTATCTTTGTAACCAAGATAAAGCATGATGGAAACAATATCTACTGAGACACTTTCAAATGTGGTGATAGTATTAACCTTAATAAGGGGGTTATACTAGAAATGATAAAACCCTAATGGATATGTGCTCACATAAAATAATATGCAAGTAACTAAATCAAGACCCTAGAAATAATTTGGTACATAAAGCCCTGCCATTTGGCCATCTCCTTGAATCATATAAATATTTGAAATTTTCAAAAGAAAGAGAATGGAAGATTATAATTATTATCCTACATATTTGAATTATTGTGTATGGTGAACCTATCATTATATGAACAATCAAAATAGTATGTCTCAAATAGAATTAATACTTGAGAGGTAATTGCCAAGTGAATAGTATTACAAATACCTGCATGGCAGAGATGAATTCAAATTTGAATTCAACAAATAAGAATACAACACAGAAATAAAAAAAAGAGAAAAGGGGAAAAACCTTACCTGACTCACCTGGCCACCGCAGCCCAGCACCAGAGCCCAGGAGCAGCCCAATACTCGGCCCAGACCATCACAGAACCAGCCCACTTACCCCTTCACGAAGATAAAAGCGAAGACAACGTCTTCGTCTTCGTTTCCGCACCGTCGACGCGCAGGAGATCGACACCGCGACGGAGAGGGCCACGTCCGCGGTTGCCGCCGGCTTTGTTGACCACCAGAGCACGCCGTAGGCCGTATAAATAGCGCTGAAGCCTCAATTCGACCCCTTTCCGTTCCAATCGCCCGAAATCAAGAAACCCTAGCTCGTCGGTATCCGCCTCGCCTCGCCGTTCCTCGCCACCCCTGGCTCCGGCGAGGGTCTCTGTAGCTTCACCTCGATGCAGTGATCATCCTCAACCAAGGAATCATCGGCGGAAGCTCGGAATCGACAGCCCCAACCATTTCTTCTCCGCCCCCGGCCATCGTCTCCGACGACGGTGGAGTCGCCGTCCGGCCATCTTTGCCTCGTCTGAGCCCCCCTACGCGTTCATGGTGAGCTCCTGCACCTCATAGACCACTTCGCGCCCTTCCTAGCCCTCTGTACCGCGCCATCGACGTGGACCTGCGAGCTCCGCCGCTCGGCCTTGCCGTCGGGCAAGCGCCGGCGACCAAGAGCGGGCGGCGCCACCACTGTTAGCATCCCCGTGACACGCAGAGTAGCTAGAGCATCACCGCGCGCCCGTAATCCATCTGGAATCTCGCCGCCGTCATCGAATTTCGCCGGCAGTGAGCTCCCAAGCCATGATTTCGATTTTGACTTAGTCCACGCATAGGTGGCGGCTGACGTGGACATAGGCCCACTGGTCAGTGACCACGAGTAGAACCAGCAGGGTGTGTTTAGCAGTTTCCTCTCGTTTATTTTCACAATTCAATAATACCTGCAACTTTAAATAAATATATAAAATTCATCATAACTCAGAAAAATGTAAATAAGATATTAAAATTCCTAGAAAAGAAAACTCTATCCAATAAAAATATAAAATGAAATTTTTATTTTTAATAAAAAATTAATTATTTAATACTTGCTATTTAAGCCTTTAATTTTAATTGTAAATACAATTAAAAATTCAGAAATTAAGAAACCATTTATAAATTAAATAAAACCAGTAAGCAAATAAAGAAAACATGAAAACTTGTTTTCTTTATTTGCAATCATATTAAATCATTATTAGGGAAATTTAAACCCTAATTAATAATTACCCTAATTAGTAAATTATTTAAAAATAATAAAAATCCAAATTGAATATTAATTTTATTTCAAAGTTATTAATAACTTCAACTTTAACATGAAGTTATTAATCATAGAAATTAAATTGTAAATAGCAAACCCTAAATCCCACATGGAATGGTATTATAACTCTATCATTTCATGTGACTCCTAAAACCCTAAATTAATTAGGAACCCTAGTTCCATTATTACATGTGAACCCTAAATTGTTTCTAACCTAAACCCTAGGCTAGAACATGTGATCATGGTACCTACTTTCAAATCATAGAACCATAGTAGCAACTAAAAGACATACCTATGTCCACATAAAATGTAGAACCCTATCACTAGCAATTTAGTATTCCCTGTATGCATATCTCTAAACCTAGTTGATCAAGTAGGATCAACCAAATTTAAACCCTAGCTACTACTGTCAAGACCATCATCCTTATTCAACCATGCTTAGCATCACACCATTGTGATGAACCCCAAATAGCAACTATGCTTATTATCTTGCATTACCTAACCATACTCCACTAAACCCTACTAGTGTAAGATAATTATTTATCATCCCACTTAGGAGTCAACTATTTCTTACTTAGTAAATCCAATAGCAAAACCTAGACAACCTTAAACCTAATTGAGATACTTCTTATTATTTAAAAAGTATGTTCTTCAAAAGTTATTCTTTTGAAGAAAATAAGGAATCATCATCAATCCTACCTAATAGGACCTATAGCCAATAACCAGTTATCACCAGCAAGGTATACCAACCTTGATAGCAACTATTTATAATAAATTTCTCAAGATGCTTAGGCTTAACTCAACCCTACAAGTTCTAGTTATTGATGAATCCAACTATGTTGTGATCCATCTAATACTCACTCCAGAAACTAACTGAAACCATAGTCCACCATAGAACCCCCTCAACCTAATTATCATACTTGTTCTTTATTAAAGAACATGTTCTTCCAAAGTTATTCTTTTAAAGTATATGATAATTAATCATCAACCATGCCATTGATACGTCCAAAACGTATCTACTTTCCCGAACACTTTTGCTATTGTTTTGCCTCTAATTTGTGTATTTTGGATACAACTA